>NW_009731169.1:0-4727 GCF_000703405.1 Apaloderma vittatum | reverse complement strand
TGACAGAGCCCTGGAACAGGCTGCCCAGGGATGCTATGGAGTCTCCTTCTTTGGAGACTTTCAAAACCAACCTGGATGAGTACTTGTGTGCTCTACTGTAGGCGATCCTGCTCTGGCAGGGGGGGATGGACTAGATGATCTTTTGAGGTCCCTTCCAAACCCTGACATTCTGTGATTCTGTGTGATCTATAGCTAGGCATTCTTCTCTCTGTGAAATACTTCCAGATAAATTATTGATGTTGTTTTTGATGGCACATATGCTTTTATTAATAAAAAGGAAAATATTTAAGCATGCTTTTGTCTACAGAACCACATTTAAGCAACATGGGGACAATGTGAAAAACAACTATATGGTCTCTCATGAAGTTAGTTCTATAGCTGCTTTAAACTGGCTTAATGCAGGCTGCCACCACCAAAAAAATAGTTTTATTGTCTCCCCTACTGTATTTTTCTGCACACATCCTTGTGCTGGCAGAAATGCCTGTGCACTTTAAATCTCTTCCTATTTTTTCCCCTCCCCTGGATGTTTTTAGGCCAGGTCCATTTCTCTGCGTGGTTGTGTGGCTGCATGGCAGCAGGAGTGCTTGAAAGGAAAGGCTCTGCATTGCCCCTAAGCCAACTTCTGTTTCAGGTGGTGGCCTCAGGACTAGGGGAGAGGTCGTGAACCAGAGCACAGAGGATCTGAGGTCACCAAAATCACACACCAGCCATTTCCTCACCCTCCTCTGCTCACTAGCTTCTAAGCAGCATCAGGTCTGCCTGCCAGCTTAGTAGCAGCCCAGTCCACGTTTCTCTGTGGTGCGTGGGAGCTTTCAGCATTATGATGTGAAATCCATCTCTGAGTACAAATACCACATGGAGGAATGGCAACATGAGACTAGTGTAAAAGCTGTCTGTGCTGAGAGCCCAAATACACACACAAGCCTTAATAATACAGACTTAAAAAGTAAATTAAAAAAATGGCTCATTTTGCCAGACAAATAACGGTTACCGTGGCAGCATGTGTTTTATGTATAGTAACAGGCACTATCTGCAAGGATTGCCAGATACTGAGCAAAACACAACCTAGTACAGTGCAACTAAAATAATAAATTTTAACTCTTAACTGGGCACTTAGATTCCTTTGCTGCTTCTGTCAGAGTAGCAGAGCAAAGCATGCTGACAGCTTCCATAAATAGCAGGGATTTAAATAATTCATCAGCAGGCAAACGGGATGCACATTTATACAGAATGTGAGCATCTCCCTTGCTAGCTCTTTGAGCCCAAGTTAGCTGAATGCATTTTCTTGTAGGCATCAGTCAGCTCCAACATAAAAGAGCAATACAAGAGCACAAAATCAAAGGGAGTAGTTTTGTCTCAGGTTTTACACAAGGGACCAAAACTTTCCTGATTCTTAAAGCTGACTTTGGCGGTTACTAAACTTCTTGCTTGTACAGTGCAAATAACGATATTTCTCACCTGAAGAGCTCTCCTGCATATTGAAAGTCATGTAGAAGCAGGAAAACTGGCTTTCCAAGGGACTTTGATGCTAGATACACTGCTGAAATGTCACTGACATTCATAACAGCCATCCCTCAAGTGACAACTAATCCTGTAGCTGCATAATGCTGGGCTATAGTGATGCCATATGCTATTTATAATAGCTATCTGTGTGTAAGGTAAGTGTGGAAATGGAAGATGCAGAGCAACGTGTGGGGACTCCCAGGCCAATATATGATGCTTCTTCAGGAGGCCAAAAAGAAGCAGACTGACAAGTCTAGGCCACTTCCAAGACTGAGTTACTGTATTCACTGCTTGAGTGTTTGCTTCACTGTCCAAAAGCCCATAACACCAAGTCACTGGGTGTCTAGTACACTCCTAGGCCCCATCATGAGCCACAAAATACTGTAAATCTGCTGATTTCACCTGCCAGGCTCAAACCAGGGAGTGTGCTTGCTATGCACCGATCCCCCCGTGCTGCCAAGGAAGCTGCAGAGGACACCATCACTTCCTTCCGCTCAGGGACTTGGGGCATTTGCCTGGAAGGCTCCAGGCATCAGTGCAGTGTTTTGGGCTTTGGGAGATAAAGGTCAAGTTTTTTAGATAGAGGAAGGTTTTGAACTGAGATCTCGCATACAGGAGAATTCATTAACAACCTGTTGGCTACAAGGAGAAGATGTAACGCTGATTCCTCCTCTGGCCAGCTACAGGGCTGAAGCTTACTCAGAGAGCAAACTCGTGACTTATGCTCAAGTGGAGATGGTTGTTTACAGTGAACAAAAGAAAATAGACGCTGCAATCCTTTTACATACAAGGACTGAAATTCCCTCTGTAATACACAGTCAAGCAGAATTGGCTTCACATAAAAAAACAATTCCAAGACACACAAAAAAAGGTCCCTCTTAAATTAGCAAGCCTAATGTGCAAGAATCCAGCATAGCCCTTCAACGTATACAAATGTCTGTAAGGATCAACGTGACTTTGCTTGCGTTTAACATCATGCAAATGCTTCTCAGGATCAGGGATCAATTTTTCCTCTTGCAAAGAAATAACACCATGGCAATTAATAGAAACCAAAAAGAAATATAATCTATAAGATTGGTCCTTTCAATGAAATAACCTTACAATCTGAAATAAAACGCCTGAATATTCAAGAAAAATGGGTTGAGCAGAACGTGCAATCACATAGAGAAAGTCTATTACTTATTCAGTAGCAAATGCATTAAGGATATCATCACAAGCAGTAGCACTGCCAAGTACTATTAAGAAGCTGTGCATTGACTCAGGCTGCTCCTCATAATTTATTAAATGAATGCCTCTTTCTCCATTCCAGCAAAGACTGGCTTCCGAGATTGTGATGTTAAGAATGATTGGGTAAATTGTTTTCTGCAGGACAGTTTTCCAAACAGACAGAATTTCTATTTGCTTCATGTACTGTGGAAACCAGTGCCTGGTGTTGACGCAGTCCCCGTGGGCCTGGCCACCGCTCAGCAGGGTGGCCTCAAGCTCTAGCTGGGAGCTGGGGACATTTGTCTTCTGTTGGGTGCTGTGGGAGCTGTAAGCTCCTCCAGCAAAGCTAGCTGACATGCCAGCGGTCCCCTCACCTGCCCTGCTGGAGCTGAAGGCTGGGGACACCCAGGGAACATCACACCAAAGTCAGGACTGTTTAGGTCCATGGCACAGCCCTAGATCCCTGCACAAAGCCTAGGGAATGCAACAGTATCTCTCTCAGTCTCACTGCTTATTTTTTCTGAGATTTTTTAGGCTATTTGAAACATATGTCATCCAGTAACTCAGCACAGTGCTGGCACAGGAGTTGCTACAGCTGCTGTAACATATACAAGGATTCCCCTCAGCTGGAAGAGTCCTTAGGCAGCAGCAACCTACCAAATTTACATTTCCTTTAGCATCAGGGAGCCTATGCAAGACAGCACCTGGGGATCAGAGAACAGGGCCTTCCAAGGATGATTTCCTATTATTTGCAGTAAGCATGTACATTTTCACAAGTTCTGTTAGTCATCCACACAGGAAAACACCTCTAGGTGCCCACAGGAGAGGAAACAAAATCTCAGAACCACAGAATAGTTTGAGTTGGAAAGGACCTTTAAAGACGACCTGGTTCCAACTCTCCTGCCATGGGCAGGGACACCTACCACTAGGTCAAGTTGCTCAAAGCCCCATCCAGCCTGGCCTTGAACACTTCCAGGGAGGGGGAATCTGCAGCCTCTCTGGGCAATCTGTTCCAGTGCCTCACCACCCTCTCTGTAAAAAATGTCTTCCTTATGTCTAATCTAAATCTACCTTCTTTCAGTTTAAAACCATCGCCCCTTGTCCTGTCACTACAAACCCTGGTAAAAGGTCTCTCTTCACCTTTCTTATAAGCCTCCTTTATATACTGAAAGGCTGCAATAAGGTCTCCACAGGTCCTTCTCCAGGCTGAACAACCCCAAATGCAAAGCCCTATTTTGGCACCTCCCTCCGTCTCTCCCAGCTGACTACAGAATAACTGCTTGGGTTGAATTCTCTGTCATTTTAGGTCAACCCTTAAAAAAATGCAAGACCAAGACAAAAAACAAAAAAACCCTTCCAAAATGTGCAAACCCAGAAACAGATAGCATATGTCAATTCAGATCTTTTTAGGACAGCCACACTCGATAGTGCGCTGCTGCTTATGCATGGATATCTGCATACATTTAATTAATTTGGGGTGTTTTGAGTTTGAAGTCTTGATATAAAAATCCCTTTGAAAAAAGAAAGCTAAGCCCTGTGGATTTCCCATTTGGACTGCCACACTCAATTTCTGACCATTTGTAGAAATCCTGCAGAAACTCAAATCTGGGATTTCACCTTTTTGGCTTAACCTGGCCTCCTTCCTGTGCAGCATTCCTGATAAGCAAGTCACTTCTTGTATAAATTTTGCCTCACCATTGGTAGTGTCCAAGGCCAGGCTGGATAAGGCTTTGTGGTCTAGTGAGAGGTGTCCCTGCCCATGGTGGGGTGGTTAGAATTAGATGATCTTTAAGGAACCTTCCAACCCAAAACATTATATGATTCTATGATTTTCAGAAGTACGACATGTATTGATGATCTCTAAGGTCCCTTCCAACCTAAGCCATTCTATGATCCTGTGACAAGCACACTTTTTACCTTCTGAAACTTGCTCTACTCTGGTTCTTTCTCATCAGTGAGGCATGAAAAGCACTCTTTGCCTGCCCCAAACAGGGAGAGCTGACAAGTGGCAGCTCCTG
>NW_009731168.1:27973-39087 GCF_000703405.1 Apaloderma vittatum | reverse complement strand
GGGGTGGCTTCGATTTATTTTATTTTATCCTATTTTATCTTATTTTACTTTATCTTATTTTTTAATCTCCTTTTATCCTACCTTATTTTATCCTATTTTGTTCTTTGTTTTTTAAACATTTTTATTTTTGAGGAGGAACGGTGGGTCCTGGTCCCGGTGCTGCGTTTATACAAAGAGAGAGGGAGAGACAGGGGTTGAGATAGTGAAGCGTTTTGTATTTTGCACGGCGAAATATGTGAGCGTAAGCAGAATATACGCAAGGCTTATTTTCCTGTAAGCAAAAGGAGAGCGTACCCCTCTGTGACTCGGATTTGCTTTTTAAACAAACAGATGCGTCGTCGTCTTAAGGGTTTCAGCGGTGTCCAGCATGGTGTAAGGAATGCTATGATGTTTAGGAAAGAGCACAAACACCAGCTAAGGCTCGAACATAGTTTTTTCTGATGGAGTGCAACAATGCTTGGACGGGTTTGTAAGGTCTGGGACTTCAACACCCTTAAATTAATCCCATTTTCTTTTTTTTTTTTTAATACACATATTCTAAAAGTTACATTGTTTTTTGTGAGCGTGATTTATTGCCTCTGAGAAGTAAGGCCAGGAAAGACAGACGTGAGCATCGTTGTAAGTAAACAGGGCTGTATGCATGTGCTTCAGTGTGTTTAAGCCTACTCACGCAGCGCATAGGGATGTGTGACACTAGTTCCAGGCCTTCCTTTACGTAAACTCCAAAGGCTGCTGGAGAGAAAGTTCCTCCGCTGGTGTGGGGCCAGACCTGTGCTCCCTTCCCACGTTCTGTCGATGGGAAACCCAGCCACCTCCAACCCCTTCTCTGGTGGCGTGAGCTGGCTGTTTGCTGCTTGATAAATCGTGGATTGCCTGGCAAAGGCAGATTTCAGACCTATTTTAAAGGGGGCACAGAGCTCAGCCTTCTCTCTGAAGGGGGGTGTGGGTTTCCTGTGTTTTGCTCTCCCTGAATGTGGTTTTCCCACTGATGTGGGAGGGAGCCCCGTCTGCCAAGCGAAGGCTATGTGGGTCTGCGCCGCACGTGAATTTGCGCTTTGCTCGAGTTGCCCAACGTGTTCCCTGGCCGGCACCGCTAACTTTCGTCAGGGCTTTCGCCTTCTTGCTTCAGTTTGGGTGAGTACCTCACGTCGACATTAGGTAGCTGAAAAAGAGAAACGGCATTTGGCACGATGGACCGAGCGCCCCATGTACCTGCCACTGCGTGGAGCCGGGAGCGACGGCAAGGAGGTGGAAATTTTCCCCAGTGCCCGCTGCACCTGCTCCCCTCTTTCACAGGACCTGAGTGCCCGGGCTCTCCTGGGGACCTCGCGTGTGTTTGTGTCATGATAGAGAGAAGGGCGAACCACGTGTTTCGACTTACCAATTTAAACGTTTTCCCCATGTAAAAGTGCATGGTTTAAGATGAACCGTGAAGAACTTTTTTGAGAGGACTGTGGTCCTTTTGCATCACACAGCATCTCCCTTCCCTCTCCCCTGGCAGGAGGTGGCATCCTCACCCTGTGCTCATGGGGCAGTTTTTTTCTACTAAGGGGTGTGTGTTTTGGTGTATTTTTCAAAGTGCTTGCTCGCATCCCAGCTGCCAGGCAGGCTGGGCATGGGTGTCACCAAGGTGCAGTGGTGACACAGGAGCGATGGCTCCTCCTGTAGAACCTTTGCGTTGAGGCGCAATCCAACCCAGCGACCGTAAGGCTTCAATCACCCTCTTGGCTGGTACGTTCTCTCTTGTAATGCTGCTGTTTCTCTTAGCTGGTCCCCTTTCTGCCGTGGCCTGGGTCCAGAGGAGCATGGTTTTTTGAGTCACGGGCAACCTCTGTTTGCAGAGAGGTGCGAGGTGCCAGAGTCACACGCTGAAAGTGCAGACAGAGCTCCTCCCGAGGAGGCAGGTACCCACAGCGGTTTACGTGTTAAACCCTCTAGAGGACAGGGCGCACGATCTGGGTTTCTCTTTTGGTAGCTCCCGCTGCTTTTCTAGGTGGCAATCTCTCCATGTCTCACTTCGCTGAGTCTCTAAAACGAGGCCTCCTTTTCAAGTCGCTTTTAGATCCCCTGATGCTAAATGATGTGTAATAACAAAGCGCTATAACATTATAATGTTTATATGGAGGTTGTGCCAAAGATCTTTATGTTCTGCGAGATTCAGGCTTTCAAAAATAGATGAATGAAGAAGAAATCCAAGTTCACTAAATTAATCCGGGCAGTGAACATACAGCTGGGGTGCCTCTTCCTCTGTTCCAGGCAGTGTGAGTCCATGGTTTTGCTCTGACACCAAGGAAGTCACGCTGAGTAAACAAGAGGTGTAACAGAGATCAAACACAGCCCCGCAGACCCAAAATACAGCTGACAGCCAAACTGGACTCCCACGTGCTTTTTAGTCTGCTGAATGGGACTGGAGGTGAGGTTGTAGCAAAATCTCATTAACTTTGACAGTATGAGTGGCTTCCAGAGCTCTGCCATTCTTGCAGAAAGAGCATGAAGTTCTTGTGAGTTTTTGTTAGTGGGTTTCTTTTACCCCCCTCTGCACACCCCCTTCCCCAGTCTGACGCAAATTCTCATTTGTAAAGAGAGGTAGGAGTGGAGAAGAGAGATTTCTTCAGTATAGGAGACTGTTTTCCATACTGTGATGATTCAGGTTTTTCAAGGCAGGCTTCTGAGTCAGGCCTTCTACCAGTTTGCTGTCATAGACAGCAAAAAATAGCAGGGGCATCAGTCAGTGGGATTTTTCTTCTTCCAGTGTGCCTGTGTTTTTGTCAGGACGGTAAGGAAAAGCTAGGTCTGATTCTACAGCCTTTAGTCATGGGGATGGGCACATCCAAGCAAATGGAGCTGCCTGTGTGATTCAAGCGCGAAAGACTTGGGTTGGTTTTAAATCTTGTTTTAACTTGATGGGAGTGAAGCATTCGGAATGGCAGAGCGGGGCTTGACAGGTGCGTCTTGACCGGCTCTGGGACTCCACACCCAAAGCTTGGGCTGTTTTTACAGGACTGATAGTTGCTTGGCCTTTCTTGCAGGCTGCAGGGAGTCGAGAGCATCCACATCACGACAGCACAGATATGGAAAGCTGCTGCACGATCCTGGGTGTGCTTGGTGGGAGATGGGGAGCAAAGATCCCACTGTGCCCACCCTCCACCCCTGTGGTAGCTGGAGGAGCTCACAAGACTGGAATGAACCATGTAGGCTGTCTCCTCCTGACCACTTTGTCACGGGCCCTGCCTCACAGTGCTTTTCCTTACAGATCTCCTTACTGCTAAAATAGCATTGAAGAACCTGGGTGCGACAGACTCTGTTCCTCTAGTTGGGAGTTAAATGAAAACTCCCTGATTTCACTTGAATACTTTAGTTTGTGCAAACCAAGAAACCCAAACCGAACTTTAGAGGTCGTGCAATGAAAGCATGAAAGCAGTTGTTTTTCTCACCTCTTCAGCAGAGCGTAATCCTAGCTTCGGTGAGAGTAACCCTAGCCCAGATGTAATGCTGTAATCGCTGGACCCCTGGATATGGGAATTTACCCTCATAAACTAGGGAGAGGCATCAGGCCAGAGCGTGGTATGTGACCTCTTTGGCAGGGAGCTTGTTCGGCCTTGCAGGAAATGACTTGTTCATTTATTTATGACTTGTTCAAGGTCCTGCACTGACAGCTGCCAGAGAGGGAGGTCTTCTCCTGGAGCAGCTTGCCACTCGGGGAGCAGCAGGGGCGAGGCGTGGGGCTGTGCTTGGAAGGGGCATGGGGGAACGGGCTTAAAGCTGCGCTTAACCTTCAGCATCTGTGTGTGGTGTGGACAGAGGGGAGCTTGCGCACCTGGCTACGAATTTGGCCTTGCTGCAGGGTCTCTGTGAAGAACTGACTTAAAAATGCCTATGTCTCCATACCTGCCAGTGTTTGGAGTCCACTTAATTAAAACATTTTGGGAGCGCTGGGGTGTGTACCAGGCCCCTCGACTTGCCAGAGCTGGGGGACCAAGTTAAACTCACACACAGCACCTGAAATGACAGGGTCCTGGTCCTCAGGATCCAGGTGCAGGATGCTCGGGAGTTCTGCCTTCGTCGAGGTGTGAATACGAAAGGTTGCTGCCCTCCCCAACTGTCCACAGATGGAGCGAATTCCCTCCTGCTGCTTATCTTAAATGGTCCTTAGTGCTGGGAAGGCTGGCTGGCTGCGCTGTCCATTTCTGGTCAAAGATTCTCAAAAGAAAAGGCTCGGTTGGACCTGTTGTATATTCACATAGCAGGTACTTGTGTCTGCAGCCTCCTGGGAGTGAGACTATGGGAAAAAAAAGTCTGTCCTGGAATGGGAGAGGGTCATTTAGCATCAACAGCCAGCCCTGCCACTGGAAAACTCCCTTTACCCCTGGAGCTGACCCCTCTCCTAAGGGTTAGTCTGCCTGAGGGCATTTTTCTGTTTTGCTCCTGTTGTTCTCTCTTTAAATTGATGGCAATTCTGTGGTACCTAGAAAAATAGTATTTTCTTTTTTTTCCTTCCTCTGGTTTCTGTGCCTTTGGAATGGTGTAAGTTATCCTTTCTAGCTTTCCTGTCTGCAAGGAAGCATAGAAAATTTAGTTTTCTTAGAGCCTTGCTGAAGGTAAGACTTGAAAAGTGCCAGGTCTCATGGAACCTGTCACTGAAAACTTTGGAGTTTTGTTTTTTCAAATGAGAACCACATGGGGTCCATGGAGCGTGGAGCCTGCGGGATGCATCTTGTTACTGCCATTGCTTAAAAGCCGGTGCAACTTCTTCAGGCAATTTCTGCAGAAATTCAGGTTTCTTCCACAGACACAGCGATGATGTGCTGTGCTGTGGTGAGACCTGTGCCTTGCTGTCACAGACAAAAAAAAAAAAGGGGTGTTTGCATTTTCCAGTCTTCCATGCTTTTCTCTAGACCAACCTTTAAGTGTGGATTTTAAAGCACTGAGGGTTTTCAAAACCTTTGTTCTGCACTAGGTTTTACCTCTAATATGACCAAGAGTCAAGTTAGACCAATACCAAGAGGCATGGGTAACCTCACCCTAATTTTTTTTCTGCTGCTGTGGCTTTATGGTAAGAAGCAGTGGGGATGCCCAGGTGTGGGCAGGATGTTTATAGTCCTGCCACCTAATCATCATGTCCTGTAGACACACTCTCGGAGAAGCCAGGTTACGCAGTGAGTAAGTCTTTGTGGCCAGTCTGCAGCAAAGCCACGTAACTCACAGCATCAAAGGGGAATCTTGTGAAAATGGAAGCGGTAAATGTGTGTAATCTGCAGCTTGTGGATGGGTTCTTGGCTGACCCTAAAGGGATGAAGGTGTTTCACCTCTCCCTCTCCGTGGGGTCACTGCTGGACTACCAGGCTCTCCTCCAGCTCCGAACAGCCTGTCCTTGCCTTGTTCACTGCCAAGGGCATCCTGACTCGGGAATTTGCGGTTAGCTACTTGAAACCCCTAAGGGGCGCTTCCATCTCCAGCAAAGTTTACGCGATCTTTTCTTGCATCGTCTTCCACAGAAGGTCAAGTCTGCACAGCAGTCGGAAAACTGCCCACTCAGGTGAGACTTAAGTCTGGTTTTGTCAGCTTGGAAATTGATAGAAGTTGAGTTGCCTTGATGTGGAGATGGCCACGGGATGAGCCTGCTGTGCCCCAGGATTTTGGAGGTGTTGAGGCCTCTATTGCTTTGACAGTGGAGTCAACTACATCAAGGGAGCGTCTGTACCTCTGTAAGACGTTCAATACGTGCAGTCAGTGCTGGATTTCAGCTTAACATTCAGATGGGTACAAACCCTAGATACTAAGCTTTCCTTTAGAAGCAGGCTGAGAAAACTGGCGATGAGGGGATTTCTCAGTGTGTTCGATTGTTGGAGGGTAAGGGAGGAAAGGGAGCAGGATGGGTTGTTGCATCCTGCACCAACAGCTGTTGAAGAGAAGACCACAGTAACAGGAGACAACCTCAGGCTCTATTGAAAGCTGAAACTTGATGTGGACTGAAAGCGTTTAAGCTGAATTGTTTTGTCCATATCCCTGAGACTAGGAGCATTGCTCCATGGGCTCCAGGGAGAAGTCCTGGGTCTTGTTCTTCTGAAAAAAGGAAGGCGCTGAAGAGGAGTCCAGATGTGGTGTCCAGGGAGAAGGCTGTGTGGGACAAGACTTGCTGGGACTTCATTTGCCTTTTACGGACTATTTTGGCTAACGGGGACTGCCGAAGAGGTGGGATTGAGTGTCATCTGCCTTTAAGCCTTGCCTGGGGGAAGCAGATAGTCCCAATGCCCTGGAGGCGGCTTGGAGGAGGGGGGAGTGGGAGTGTGTCTCCTGCCCCGTGCGGTCCTCTTGCTCGGCTTCTGGGGCAGGACGACTCCTGGATGCCAGGTGGGTGGGTGCGAGCGCATGTGTGGAGAAGGAGGTGCACCTTCCATCGAGGAAAAATGTTCTGATGCCCCAAGGGAGTGTCAGAAGTGGTTTGGAGACACGGATTTTGTTGTTATGAAACATTCCTTTGCCGAGCTGCGAGCCGAGCAACTGTGTGACGTGGCTGAGATTTGCAGCCTGGTCTGACCTTTCTATACCTCCAGTCGTGTGTGTGGTGCTTTGGCCAAGGGCCATGTTTGTGTGTCCATAGGCAGTTAGGCTGTGGTCCAGGGGCCAGCGCTTCGCTTGCAGCATGCAAGGTACCACTGTGGACTTCAAGTGTTAACCAGATCCCTCCTCATGGCCGCTGCTCCTCAGCCTGCGGCCTCTTCAGAGGAAACGAGGTAAGTAAGAGCATCCTTGAATTATAAAGTAGGGAAACTGAGGTGAGAGAGGAGCTTGGGGCACAGGGGTGGCGGAGCCCCAGCAGGAGGGCAGGTCGGCAGGTGGATTCCTGCCTGGCTACATGGTGTGCGGACGTGTCCTTGCAGATCAGCCCAGGAGGTCTCTTGTGGCTCCATGGCATCCAAGGGATAAAGCACACGTTCTCTTTCAGTGCGGTGGCAATCTCAGCAGTAGGAGAGGAGAAAGTTGTGTTTGGAGAGTTCTGGGTTTCTTCTGAAGAAGGTTTTCTGAGGCTCATCCCCAGCGTTGACTCCTGCAGCAGGCGTTGCCCGCCCGATGAGAACTGCAAACGGGTTTTAAGAGCTCCATTAGGAAGGAGCCTACTAAAGTCCAGAAGAAGAATCTCTTTGATATGTTAGCCAAAAACATGCTAGCTGAACTACAAACAACTGAAGGGTCTGCTGTTGAAATAATTTTCATTCAGAGACAGACCCAGCTGGTTTTTTTTTCCCCTAACATGGCCAGAACATCCTGTAGCATAAAGCAGAAGGAGAAAAGAGCCTTACATGGACATTCTTTCTCCTCTGGGAAGATCTACCCTCCATTCCTCAGTGTACCTCTTCGTGGTGGTCAAATTGCGTAGCAAGCCCAGTTGTGAAAACTGAGCTAAAAAGATCCTTGTCCCAAATAGCTTCTTCCCAGCCCAGCGAGCTGTCACGTACAGCTTGCTTGTTCATGATACAGTTGCTCAGCATGTTCCATCAGTTGTGCTCATGGCAAGGTGTTGCTTGCCATGGATGACTCCTCAGAAACGTGGTGTTGTTGGAGGGGAGGCAGAAGAAGAGATGGTACTTAAAAGAAACCCTTAAATTAATTTTATTGCTGACAAAGTGAAACAAATTACGAGTTCCATGTCCTTTGGATTTATTCTTGCACTAAATCAGAGCGGACAACAAATCAAGCTTGTTCACGAGCAGATAAGTTTTCCAAGCACATAATGGAGTGATGTGAAAGCCTCTTGAGTCAAGAAAACGATCCAAAGCGAGGTTGCAGGCGTGCTGTCGTGGTGTTGTTGGCTGCTGGGAGGCAGTCACCGTAGTCCAGGGGGAAGGTCTATGAACCTGGAGGACCTCGGGAGCCGTCGTCACATAGGTGGTAGCTGGTGGTGCACCTCCTGCTGGGGTTAGGTCTGCAGATGCTGTGTCTGGGCTGAGGGAGACCTGCCAGAGGACTTACTCAAGAGGTGCTTTCCGTGTGGAAATGGGTCTTGATGAAGGAATTGGTCCTTTTTCATCTTTATTTAGATCCTGTCTAGAGTTTCATGGTCTCGAGAGCTTCCTGTGGTGACTTCCAAGCCCTCCTGAAATCCAGCCCTCCTGCCAGAGGGGTATCAGGTGTTCATGCTGTGAGGAGGAAGCACGCCGGCATGGCACTGGTGATGAAAGCAAGTTGAAAGAGAAATTTGAGATGATTTTGGGAAGATAATGAGGCTTAGAAGGAGGAGAATGAACAAAAAGGTATCAGTCACCACCTGTTGCTGTGTGCTAAAGTTAAAATCCCCAGGGATTTGCATCAGGTGTAAAATGAAACAACAGCATTTGTGATGTTGTCTTCAAAGCCTTGATCATGAGGCTATTTAAAAAAAAAAATTAACAAAGGCGTTTTGTTTTGTGCTAGTCAAAAACGTGTATTTTCTGAGGTTCTGTTAATCCTGATACCTGTCACTTAGGTGCACGTTTCCAAAGCACCTCGGGAGCAGGGCTGCGTGCCGGCCGGCAGCACTGTTTGGATAAGGGAGGCTGAGGACCCGGGGACTGTAGGACTGGAGTCTCAAATTGTTTAAATTGACTTTGGTGGCCTGGTGCCAGCTGACACCAGCTGAGAATCTGGACAGAACAACTTGTCCAAGGTCACCTCACGGGCTAATAGCAGAGCAGTGAATTAAAACCCGCGTCTGCAGAGTCTCACTTCAGGGTAAATAAAGAATTCGTACTGCTTCTTGAAGGGTCCTGCTGTTCTTAAAGCCTTATAAAGAAAGGACAGCATCAAACACTTGATTCTGCTATGGTGTGGAGGACTACTCTTTCATGCCAGGGTCTCTGGTTACAAATAGAGTCTTTTTTTTTCCCCCTATAGCATTATTTATTTCTTTAAAATACTTTGGAAAATTCCAGTTTGGGATTTTACTAGAAGGATCCACTTCCTATGTGTGAGTGAGAGACTGGATTGGGCTGGGCCAGGCTCTCTTCTAGGAGGAGAAAGGCTGAGGTGCTGTTCCCGCTGGGTACCTGTTTGGGCTTTTCCTCTTCAGCAGGTGGGGAAACGTTTCTTCCACTAGATCAGGTTGCTCAGAGTTGTGTCCCGCAGTCCAAGAGCTGACCCGTGTGCTCAGCATCGGAGCACTTGTGATCGCTGTGTTTGGCCAGAAGATAGATTCCTATGAAATGGGAGATTTCCCGGCGTGGATGCTAAACACACGAGTTAGCTCTGGTAAACCAGTGAACTTGCACAAAATATGAGTGTTAATGACGTTTGTATTTTTTTCCTGTATGTTACCACGGCTGTTCAGGGAAGAGCTGAAATTAGTGTTTCCAGAATTATGGAGCATGTTTCTTACACAAGCTCAAGTGTGGGAATTTACAAGGTGCTTCCTTGTTGCGCCTGGAGATTCTTTTCCTTTTTCCCTATTTTTTTTTTTTATTCCCTCCCCCCACTGAAAAGCTTTTTCTGTAGAGATGATGATGGAGGTGTAAGAGAGGGACTGGAAGGACTTCATTAACATGCAGGGTCTACCAGCAGAGATGCACAAGGCTGAAGAGCCTAGTTCTTGCTGGAGGGAGTCCCACAGCAGATTTCCTCACATGGGACTGTGACAAGTGACCCCGATGGCACGAAGCAGAACCCAGGCAGCAGGATGCTGAGATGAGCTTGGGCTTTGCATCCAGGTTCATATGCAGGAGCGAAGGACTAGATCTGCAGGAGGAGGAAAGAAGGGACAACCTGAGATAGCTCAGTGGTGACACCTGTTGACTGGGAAAACGGCTGTGCCAGGGATCAGGGGTTAGGACCACCGTGGGAGCGGGAAAACCTGAGGTATTTTGGAAGGATGAGCCTTGGTTTGTTTGATCCATGTCAAGGAGAATAGAGGGGGGCAATGCCTGGTGGTGCAGTTGTATTAGAAGAACCTGCCATGGGAGGGATCCTGCAGCAGGACGCATCTCGCTTTCTCCCGGCAGATGAAGCTGGCAACTTTACTGTGGCTGATTAAAATGTGCTGGTCTCTGATTCTGTGATTCCCACGGCTGGTGGGCTTTGTCCCTCTCCTTCCCGATTACTGGATTTATTTCTAGATATGTTCCTTACTTCTAGTAAATATAAAAAAAGACATGTCCTGGGGCTTCTATATATATTTGTCTGTAATTGAGGTAGGATTAATTGCTTAAAATTGTTTTTAAGAGCCTGATATGAGATCAGCAGATAGGAGCATGGGGTAAAATGCATAATGAATACATTATGTTATAAATAATGGACACAGTGCACAGGCATCCCTGAAAGGTAATAGCTCTTTCAATATTTAATTAAGCAGGTCCCGTAGGGAAAACACTTGATGTCACTGAGGTAATTTTCAGCCTGACTTAGTGACACGTAGATCAAGGGCAGAAGCCTGTGTGCAGCTAGGGCCTTTGGTAGGCACAGTTGTGGTAACCACAAGGGAATATTTGTTGGCTGGAGAACTGATGAGAAGAGATCATGTTGAGGGCTGATAGAGAGGAGATGCTGAGAGCCCTGGGAAGATTTGTTGGAACTAGTTCTTTGCTCTTTGCTAGCTGTCATGATGGCTCCAGACCAGGTCCACTTGCTGGCCAGTGGCAGGGAACAGGGCTGGATGAAGGACCACGAGTGCCCCGAAACATCTGGGAAGCTGTGTGCGGGGTGCCAGTTGTCACGGCCGCCCCAGAGCCACTCGCTGGGGTTCTTCCTCTGGCTCGAGCCGTGCCGTGTTAATTTTAGCCCTGTGCACAGAGAGCAGACAAGCTGCTTTAATGCAGGGAATTCGGCTTCATGGGGAGGAAGACACGGGATCAGTTACAAGGCCAGTGGCTGCCCTTCCACCTGTGCTTATCTGTGATAAAAGTCGAGTCTTGCAGGTCTCCCAGCAGGGTTTCCTGCCTTGTGTGTCCTTGTCTGGCTGTTGCTGAGTTCCCCTGAGTTTCACAGCACATAAAGAGTGCTTTTAGAGGGCAAATCCAGATTTGGTATCCTATAGTAGAATTAAAATATCAGAGCTGATGCATTTTCTGGGGCTGAGACCCCGTCTCTGTGTTGCAGAGTGCCTAGCACTATGGAAGCGGTAAATAATAGCAATTAAACAAATAACA
>NW_009731168.1:23020-27942 GCF_000703405.1 Apaloderma vittatum | reverse complement strand
ATTTTTTTGTAGTGATGTTGTAGGGAAACACAAGGGGAGAAGAGTTGCAAGGCAAAGGGAAGGGAGAAATAGCCTTTTTAACTTGAAAAACATGTTTGTATTGAAATCGGACACAAAAGCTCGCTTTTCCCTCCTGCTTGTTTATTTTTTGCAAGTTCTATTTTTTTTTTCTTTTGTGGCGAAAAGTATGAAAAAACCCCCAACCCTCTTCTGTGACGGCTCCCCTATCATCAGAGCATTCTGGTGTTTAGATACCAGAGTGGGAGCCAGGGCTTATGACAGCCTTTTTTATTTTTTAATTTATTTTTTTCCCCTTCCTTTCCTTTTTCCTTTCTTTCCTGAAAGGGGTGGCTTGTTTTTAGAGCTCCTACCACTCGGCTCGCTGGAGGGAGGCAGGAGGCCTCTTCCCTTCGTCACCCATGGGAGGGTCTCATTGCTGAGGGAGCAGGCGCGGTGGGGAGGTCAAAGGAGTGACTCGGTTTCTTCAAGGAGCTGCCCCGGTTCTCTTGCCAGTGTGCCTTTATGATATTTTCCCCAACTAAATTTGATTCTATGGAATTATATTTAGCTAAAAGTGTAAAAGAGGGCAAACCAAACCAAAATAAAATACTTTATTCTGGTTCGACTGAAACGTTTTGCCTGACCCGAAACTGTCTTTCACTGTGTCAGCTTGGAATTAGGAGAGAAATGCATAAATGTGGGGGAAGGAGCCATGAATGTTCAGCTCCTAAACAACGAAAAAACCTCAAACCAGTCAAACCCCAAGTTTAGAATAGAACTCATTTTTCACTCCTTTTTAAAAAGTATCTCCTCCAGAGCATTATGATCTTACTGCAGCACATTACCCAAGCCTTCCAAGAGATAAGGGTCTCTTTGATAACAGTGAGGATCTCAATTACTGCTTTTTCAGCCATGTAAGGTCTCGATTTCCAGGTTTGAGCAGCCACAGGATCTTAGAACCCTATAAAAGTAGCACTGTTACTGATGGAAAATCAATTTTAGGTTATTTTTAATTCGTTGTTGCTAATTTTTTTCCTTGCTGTCTACCAAGAAGAAAGAAAATGGTGATGAGGGAGCTTGATACAGCAGACCTTCCACTGGTAGTGGGTAAAATGTTTGTGGAAGGAGAGTGCCAGCGGGAGGGTTAAGATACCCCCTGAGAAGTGAAAGTAAAGAATCAGGCTAAAAATACTGAGCACTGTTGTCCAGGTCCATGGGAAACTGTCACCTTGAGTATCATCTGTGGTTTAAGCAGAGGCAGAGAGGAACATCCGAGGAAAAACTATGAAAATTATTAGAGGCATGAAAAGATGATCTACTTTTCTCCCAGGTGCAAAACTGTTCCTTTTGCACTTGTGCGTAAGGCAAGAAGAAGGGAACGATCAATTTAATGGTCAGACTGGTATGAAGGGATTTAAATTTGAGAAGAAACTTCTTCTCAGTGGGGGTGACAGAACACTGGGACAGACTGCCCAGGGAGGTTGTGGAGTCTCCTTCTCTGGAGACATTTAAAGCCCGCCTGGATGCCTTCCTGTGTAACATCGTCTAGGTGTTCTTGCTCTGGCAAGGGGATTGGACTAGATGATCTTTTGAGGTCCCTTCCAATCCCTATCATACTATGATACTGTGAATAACAAAGACAATATAAACTTCTGCACAAACTGCTAATGAACAATCAAGGAAGCGCAGAATGATTACAGAGATGGGCGAAATGCCACTGGCACCCACGGGCACCCAGCACCCCCACCCCCTGGGTGCCCACCACAAGCACTGGATGCTGTGCCTGGTTGCAGCTCCCTCCTGGTCCCAGTTGCTTCTCTGGAGGTTGGTGTAGTGTTAGAGCCTTCAGCTGGGCAGGACCCTCACCTGAAGTGAGCGAGAGCTTGGTGAGCAATCACTGCCCTCACTGGGTTTCTATAAACTCTGCCTGACCTTCAAGTTTTCTTTGTCCTCAGGCTGGGAGCAGAGGCAGACTCGAGCAGAATGCATGCAGGAACTTAACTTTCAGGTGGTAGGTAGCTTTTCAGAGTTAAAATAAGCCAGAGTTAAAATGCTGCTCTTTGTGTTGTCCTGTGAGAGCTGCTGTTGGCCCTTCAGAGCACCTCTGCCCTTGGAAGGCAGCTGGGCCGTGTTGGGACCGCCTCACCCAGCTGCTGCTCCTGAGCCCCGTGATGGGCGAGAGGGACAGAAGCTTCCTGGGGCCCTCAGTGGGCTCCGTGCGGGGAGAGCTTGTGAGCTGGTGTGTGGGAGCTGAATCTGGCTCGGAGGGGAGGACCAGGAGCCAAGAAGGGTCGGTGTGTGGGAATGTGGGGGCTCTGTTGGTGTTGGACGGGGACCGGGTCTTTTGCCTTGTTCCTCTGGTGGTGCACATCAGGGGAGAGGTGGTATTTTGTCATACTGTGAAGCATGTTCAAGGATGGGACAGGGTTCCAGGTTCGGAGGGTCAGTTTCTCCAGGGACTCTGAGGGGGTCTTTGAACTGGAGGGTTGTATTGGACAAAGCCCGTCTGCGTGGTCACTGGTGGTGGGAAAACAGGAGAACTTGTATTTCATGGCCTTTGTGATTTTTTAATTGAAGTTGCACTTACTTTTGTAGCAGAGAGCAAGAGGCATTTGGGATGTTATTGTGTCTGGGGTTTTGTGGGGGCCGCTTTTTTTTTTTTCTTCCCCCTTGCTGTTGATCACATAGAAAATAGTGATAAATGGGGGAGAAAGATACTGGTGTGTTTGTGTGGCAAGAATTTAGGCCTTATTTCTTGGTTTTTTGTGGCTGGCACTTAAGTCGCTGTGTAGTGATAAAACTGAAATATCAGCTCCGCCTTCATTTGACCAAAATTGTTTTTTTCTGCCTTCCTTTTCACAATTTCCTTGGAAGTGGGAGAAGGCTCAGGGGCAGGGGGTTGTTTCTGGTGGATGGGAGTTCCTGTGGGGGGCTGGCAGGAGAGCAGCTGAGGGGTGTGGAGGAGAGGAGGAGGAGGCAGCAGCTTGGTGGGGAAGGTTTGGGAGAAATGAATTCTTGAGAAATTAATTACAAGAGCTGAGGTAGAAGGAATCCCACAACTCTTCATCTGCCCACGTAGGTTGGTATGTGTGGAAAGAGAGCTTTGAAATCAGATGTAAGGAGCAGGCTGCTCGTCAAAGCCAGGTGTAGGGTTTCTGTTCTGTTTATTCCCCCCCTCCAAGGGTGCTCTATTTATGGTCTTTGTTGCTGCTGATTTTGAAAGGAAAGCATCTCCCAAATTAGCCTCCAAAGAAAGATAATCCATTTATGAAATACCTATGCAATCCCAAACTCAGATTATGCGGTGACAACCTGCGGCAGATCTGATTGAGGGAGAAGAAAAGCCTTGTACAAGGACTGACTGGGCCTTACCTGCAGGTCTGGTAACGCTGTGCCACCGGGAATTTAGCCAAGTCCTGCTCTGCTGGGAGGATTCACCTGGTCTGACTTGGGGTGACCATATTGTTGCTCCCCACCTCTGCTGCCAGCTTAATATGGGAGCTTTTGCTAGCTTGTTCCTGGTCTTTCCTTCCTCTGAGATTTTCCCTGTTTTATTTGCTTTAAGAAAATTTTGGGGAGAGGGAGATAATTCAGCTCGTGGAAGGATGGGGGATGTGAAACCAACCCTTCAAAACCTGAAATGGCCACCATCATAACAGTAGATGAAAGGGACAGACAAGGCAGGAGGGAGGACAAGCATATTTCAGAAAAACCATGCTGTTTTTTGCTTCAGCCAGCGGGATCTAGCAGCTTGCACAGAAAGTGGTTTATTGCCAGTGGGAACCGAGGATACCTGCCAGCTCCCCGAAGCCATTAGGATTGTTAGGCCGAGTTCTCCGCTGCTATAAATCAGTATCTGGACCAAAGTTCAAGGCATTCTCCTGGTTTCCCCCAGCTGAACATCATGCCTGGGTAGTTTTTAATCCCCTCCCATTAATCTAAAGTTGTCTTGTCCACTGAATCAACCCTGTCTAGGATGAGAAGGGCTGTGATACGCTCATTTTGAGTTACTGCCGTGCACCAGCCTGATCCCAGAGAGCTCTCCACAACGTTTCCTTAGCAAACCTCAAGACCTTGATTTATCCAGTCATCTTCCTCTTAACTTATTTTTGTTGTTTTCGGACTAATGATGGGGTAGTGGATGTTTTTGGAGGCTCAGATGAAGTGACCTGCTCACTTCATGGCCGGGTTTGTGAAATGACCTCCTGATCTCCACGATGGGGATGTGGTGGGTGTTTGTTTTCTGATCAGCAGCCTGGAGAGAAAGATGCTGATGGGTCTCCCTCCCTCGTGTGGTGGCACACACTTAGGGAAGAGGCTATTTAATGTATGCATTAAATACTTGGACTTATGGCTAGTGTGAATTTGCTCTGTTTTCTAGTTGTGCACTTGGATGTGCATTTTCTAGGGCAGGGGCTGCTTGTGTGTGGTGCTGTGCAGGGTGGTGTCACCTCCTTTCTAGAGCCTCTTGGTGCTGCTGGACCAGAAGTAATGAACAATCCTAACAACGAGGGCAGGCGGGCTCATTTTTATCAGAATAAAAAAGATGAGAAAGGATTTTCTTCATCTGTGTAGATGTTTTAGGTAAACCTGTGTGGAAATAGTCTCTGTGCAGGACAGGTGACTTCACATCAGCATAGAATTTCTGCTTTCCGTAGTCTGTATCCCCCTTTCCAGAGGTAGTTTCGGGTGGTCTTGACTTGTTCAGACATCTAAGGTGTGTTGGCCAGTTGTGTGAAGGGACCTGGCACTGCCCGTCCCCTGTGCCGAGGGCTTTGTCCTCCCCAGAAATGGGATGTCTGCTCTGAGGCCCTGACGTGTCTCTGGCTTTTTGGTGTTCCTCTGCCTCGATGCTGAGGATAAACACAGCTGGGGACACTGGGATGCTGTATCACATTACAAAGCAGTACTCCTCATGCCGG
>NW_009731168.1:0-22949 GCF_000703405.1 Apaloderma vittatum | reverse complement strand
GAAGAGCGTAAGGAGCTTGAGTGGTCGCGTGGAGATCTGGGTCACACACAGAGCATTTTCAGAAATTCTGAGCAATTTGATCGGTTCTTCTTTCTGTTGTAATTAATTTTCATGATCAGATGCGGAACAGATCAGCAATCCTGCAGTAAGAGACTGTTCTCAGCCAGTGCCACCCCAGCTTGGCAGGGACAGGAGATTCCAGCAAACACACCCTGGTGTGCTCCCTGTCTTGTGGAAAGAGACACGGCCAGTGGAAATGCACTGTCTGCATTGTCCTTTCTGTGTTATGAAATACAGTACAGGCACAAAGAGACCGGAAAAAATGACTTGTGTGCTTATTGTCCGTGGGAATGTGTCTGGGAGGAAGTGCAAATCAAGCTCTCCAGAACCTGGGTTCTAAGTCTCTAAGGTAAAACTGGTGTTGGGTAATTGGAGTTGTGGAAAATACCTTGTGGTGATGTCTAGTGCTTACAGAAAAATAAAATAACCCACCTTGAAATAGTCTGTGGTGCAGAACTTTGGAAAAACTCGTTGTTGGAGCAAAGTTTTTAAATATGTCACAGTATTATTGTATTATAAAACCAGCAGCTAAAAAAATAAGAAGAATGTCTAATCTGTGTGCTGGCCTGAGCAAAATGACAATGTAGCTAATGCAAGATGTTTAGTAGCCTTTACCTCTGCTGAGAAAATGCAAAAAATGCCTTTGACATGTTTTCCATTAAAAATAATCCAGTATCTGAATGACTGCATTTTAAGAAAGAAAACTAGCAGTTTTGTAACTTTTCCTACTTTTCATTGGAAAGAAGAGTTTTACTTATTCCTTGCTGTTCTCATAGTCCCTCTGCAGAATGCCGGATTTTTGTTCTACCTTTTGCTGATTTAGTGTATATTGGAATAAAAGAACGAGGCCCTTGTTGAGTGACAGAAGTGCTCAGGCTCCACAGCCTTTGGCAGCTGGTGTGCGGCTTCTCATCAGCCTAGGTTCTGCCTTTGGAGAAGTGGATAAAGGATCGCAAGACACAGTCTGACCTGAGAAGTCAGGAGCACGTGTTGTGACAGATCTGTTCTGAAAAAGGATTTGTGATTATTGCATCTGCCTTTTTGAAAGGTCGGATCGTTGCATTTCGGCACTGTTGAGGTTAAAATCTTGACGCCTCCCCATTGTCACAGGGAAATCCTTGGAAGGTTGAGCTTTTGAAAAAGCATCTCCCTTCTTCAATATACTTCTGTTTTGTCTTGCCCCAGATGTGATTTAGAGTGGAGATAGCCAAGCGGGATTTTGGGATCTGTGGGTTGCAAGTCATGCAGTGGGACTCCCAGGAAAAGCTGGTACTCACTGGTGTCAGTCACTGGTGTAAGTCACGGCCATCCCTGTGAGGTCGGTCGTGGACTGGTTCTGCTGCTATTTACGCCGAGTTATGTGAATGCCGAATGTAGCTTTTATAAACACTTTTATTGCCAGATTAAGCTTTCCCCCTTCCAAAGCCATCTCAAATGACTTTCTTCTTTTCTGCCCCTCATTTGGAGTCTGTGAGAGAGAGAGAATGTGGGAGAAGTTTCTGCAGGAGCTCGGTGCTGTGGCAGTCCTTGCAGGCTCTCCCTCCTGCCACTCCTCTAGGCAGTGACGGAGGAGGGTCCCTCTGCTTTGGAGGTAGATTCTATGTGGAATTGGAACTGCTTAGCTGAGATTGCCAGAGCATATTTGTTATTGTGGCAGATGCCCGATGTTGTGCTATTGCACGTGCTCCGTCCGAGGAACAGGGTCGTGGTGACGTCTGTCTGTGTTTTTGTACGGCATAGCAACCATAAAGTGCTTGATGCTTCAAAATGTGATATTTAGTTTTCCAAGTTAAGCACTTTCATTTAGAAAGCAGAGGTGCCCGTGGCTCTTCCTCAAACATGCCCAGAGGGTGACTTCTTCGTATCCAGGAGTGGTGGTCGCAGCTGCTCAGGGCGTGCGTTTCCAGGCAGCCCCTTCCCAAGCATTGCTCCCTGGCTTGTAGTGTGATACAGGAGCTGCCCCGAGCAGGCTACAGAGAAGTCACAGGTTGTCCACCTCCCTTGGTTGGTGAGTCAGAAAACCTAATAAAAGGGATTCCTGCCTGGAGAGAACCTTTTCCTTTATCATTAAGCACCCCCTGAGACATTGCCCCAAGATTTGAGTCTCTGTGTTGTGCTCAGTGGAAAGGACATGGATGGGTGGTTGGAAAACTCTTTCGCATGCTGTTTGTTGTTAGGTGGACTCAAGGTCTCTGTTACAAGGTAGCTAATTTGGTGTGTGTGTGCTTACTTGAAGTAGATGCCTTGGGGAGGTAAAAACCTCCAACATTATTTTTTTTTTAATTCCTCCCTTGAATCTAGAACTACATAGGATGTGTGGAACTGACACTCGAGCACGTGCTTTCAGCTAATTAGGCAGACTGGACATGTCCAAGGCTGACCAGCCTTGTGCCAAGAACAGCATGGAAATCAGCCAGCTGTTTTTGTTGACATAGCTGAAACAGAGTTTCACGTAGCAGCACTGAGGCAAAGCCGAAGTGCGGAGTAAAGCAGGGAGAGAGTCAGGAGTGGCAAGACAAAGCAGCGAGGCGAGTCACTGCACACTCCTACCTGAAGCCACCCTGGTCCTTGCGACTCTGCAGGGAGCCAGACCTAAGCCCAAGTCGGTAGTTGCAGTGCCACGGGCTCTGCATTGAAGATGTCCTAATGCTTTGAAGGGCTTTCCACTGATGTCATTGGAGTTGGGCTCAAGATATTGCCTCATTCAGCAGCAAATTGGATTGTAACCCTATGCAGAAATGGCTTAGATGGTGTATAAGCTTTTCTGATACTTAACAACAGTGAAATGCCCACAGGAGTGAGAAGTTGAGGATTTTTTTATGTTGTACCTGGTGATTTGTGAGTGTTTTTTGTTGTTGTTCAGTTCTGTTTCAACTGGTACAGTGGACGGTACATCCATTTCAAACTGATTGAAGCTTATGAATGCTTGTGAAACGTAGATGCTCTTCTAGTACAAACCTTTGAGGTTGTGGAGAAATGAACTCGACTCCTGATGTTTTTGGGACTAGCTGGGGTGCAGAGCTAATGGCAGCGTACTTTTCCAGCGAGATTAGAAACACGCTCTTTCTAACCCAAGGGACGCTGGGTTTGAAATGTAAATGTTTTGGCTGCTTCAGGCGTTCAGGAGTCGCCTTTCCTGTGCAGTCTCATGTATATCCTATTCTTCTCCTTTAGGTTATGATGCCCTGAGGTATTCTGTGGAAAGTAATGACAAGTGGAGCGGGAGACAGCTACTGCAAGCCAGTGAGGAGAACACGACTGACACCCCGGGGAATAGGGGGCAGCCGTACGTCAGGAATTGCACTGAACCAGGTAGGAATCAAAGTTGTTTTCAGCAGTCTTGCAGTCAGCTTTCTTGCCTCCAGATATCTGTAGTGCTATCACCTTTACTGCCAAAAACTCATGCTTGCAAATTTTTAAGTGAATAAACGTGCATGTTTTCCTTGTGTTTATGAGCCATATGGGTATTGCAGACCCTCTCAGCAAGAGGGGTCAAGAGGAGGCCCTGCTGTCAACTACAGTACAAGACAATGTTTTAACATATCTTAATAGCCAAGTGCTGAGATCATAAGCAGCATGGCCTTGGTGGTTCTTGCCTGAACGCTGCGTGCAGTTCTAGTGGTGGGATGTGCATAGAGATGATGTGTGTTAGGAGGGTTACTGTCTGAGAAATGAGTAGGTTTGTCATATATTTAGTACAAATTCTTCCTCCAGCAGTGGACCCAAGGAAACGTTGTCTTCTGTAGTTTGAGGTTGGGTTGATCTACCAATGAGAAAGAGGGCTCGATTCATGCTGTAGCTTTTTCCTACGGGAGGAACATTAGTCTCCTCCTCATCTCCTTGAATCCTTTACTTTGTAAAACTCGTAGAAGCTTAAGAAACTCCACTGCTCTGAGACATTTTGTTGGAGTCCGTTGTTGTATTCAGAAGCTTTTGGGGGAGGTGGACCCAAAGCTGGTTCATGTGTCCTCAGGATCCACCTACAGCCTGGTTGGGGGCGGTATTTAACGGTAGGAGATAAGCTGATATGTGTTTGCAGCTTGTCTTTCCTGATCTGTCTGGGGCTTTTTGTCAGTCTTCTGTACTTCTGGACGATCCTTATTCTATATAGAGGGGCAATTTCCTGTCCTGTAGTTAAAAGAACAAATCACTTACAACCCTGGACAAAAAAAACTCCTCATGCACAGAAAAAAGAACAAGGTGAGGAGTCTCCAGTTTACAACCGATCAATTGCATTGGTTTTGTTTCTACCTAAGCAGAAGTTGTCATAAAGTACCACTGTTAAAAGAGAGGGCTTTATAAGCTGTTCAGTCCTTTGGTTTTGTTTTCACAGCTGGGCGTGAGTATCCTTCCCTCAGAGTTCAGAGAGGGGAGGGGAAAAGGTGTTTCTCCATTCTAATTTATGTAGGTTATGTGCCCCAAGAGAAATTCTAACAACTACAGTTCTTGCGGCCCTTCTCTGCCTATAATTTTTCCTCTACTGTGATCCTTAATAACATTTCTGGATAGATGGATGATTATAGTTGTTTGGGGTTTTATTAGACAACAAAAACTAGCACAAAAATTCTTCTTATTCAATTTTTTTTTACTTGTTTGCATATCTCCCATATAGTGCAGATCCAGTCTTACAGCCTCACGTCAGCATCAGCAGTAATCTTTTTCCCCACTGCTTTTGGTACCTCAGCTGCTGCTGTCTTGCCATGTTCAACTCTTTCTGCTGCCTTTGCCAAAGCGTCCCATAGGAAACCAGTGTGGGATTTTGTGGTGTGTGCCTTCTCTCCCCTTCTCTAGAAGATAAAAAAATAATTACTGAGTATTTTGTCTAGAGTTCAGGAGAAAGTAGAAATACCTAGGTGAATGCCTGTTTTTTCTCTGAATTGTCATGACATTACTACAAAACACGTTGTGTAATAGCACACTGGTTAAAAAACCTGTAGAAAAGAAAATAAGAGTAATAAATTTTAGGTCCTTGTGGGTTTCACTTGGATTATCATCGTAGTGTAAATGTAAATCATTAATGCTAGGCTGGATGGCAGTGAGAGGTGTTTGGAGTGTCTTGGTTTGAATGGGAGCGGTACTCTGTTGGAGTGTCTGTTCAAGTTACCTGTTTACTTCAGTGAGCTGTAGGCCACGTGCAGAATTCTTCAGTTCTGCTTTTCAGCGAATTTAAGTGAATAAAAGAGGTAGTAGAAGCGATGCTCTAAGTAACAGGGATACATCATCTTGTTATGAATGGTTTTTGCATTGTCTACAATAACACAATGTGAGAAAGCAAAGTGTTGTTAGTTGCACTTTGGGAAGAGCTTCAAAATTTTCCCTTTTCCCTTCAGCCGGGGATGGTTCCAGGTTTATGAATCCAGCACAAAATGGGCCACCACTTATGAAGCCTGTACACGTCCTGCTGCTGCCTTTCCTAATGCTGGGAGCAAAGAGACCTGACCTGACGTGGAGACCCTGAACCACTGCAGGAGGCAAAGGTGCATGAGAGCTCACTGAGCATGTCTGCCTTTGTCTTCTCTGAGTGCTTGCCTGTATGGTGCGGCTCGAGGAGATTGAGGCCATTTCGCTAAAATTGTGATGTTGCTGAGCATAGTTCACATGTGGTGCATAACCTAACCCTCGAGGTGTCTGTAGTTACTTGGGAATCAGTGGAGCTTAAACCTCCTCAGCATCCCCACAGGACATGCACTTAGGTGTGTTTGGCCCTCAGGTACTTCTTCACTTATAGCTGGGCAACAGTGTTTTAAAAAGCAGTTTCACATCGTCTGTTGGGGCAGGGAAGTAAAATGCCTCTTTTTGTGATTTTGGTTTTTTTTTCTTGCGACACTTGGCTTTTGTGGTCTGTAGGCAGTAAACACATTTTTACATGTTAAAGGAAAAAAATCTTTTTTCTTTAACTGCATATGTGTTTTCAGGCTTGTTTGAAAGCCTGACATGACATTTGTGAACTGCTATTTTCTATTTCCTAATGGTTTATCCAGTGGGCTATCCAGTGGCATTTTATCAGAGTTGCTCCAAATAGTGGGTTTTATTCTCACTTTTCCTTTGAAACATACATTTTGGAAGTATTAAAGGGGTGAAATGGACAGAGTCCAGCCTAGAGATTTTTTTTCTTTTCCCTCTGTAATTTTTCTGTGTCCTTTTGTAATTTTTCACTCTGAAGCTGTTGCAGTTGGAGTGGCAGTGTGGTCTTTTTGAGCAGCTATCTTTAAAACATGCTGTTTGCACTGTAACTCCCTGGTTCACTGAGCCCTTGGGGATTTTTGAGCCCTGCAGCGTGACACTTGGGAATAAATCGTGCGGGAGCTCAATCTGGAGGATGGCTGCTTCTGTATCGGGGTAGCAAATAAATAAGAGGGAACTGTGTTTCCTTTCCAAAATCCATTGAACTCAGCTGATGCAGTGATGACCCGGTGAGCTTTCTGGTAGCATCTTCGCCCTTGGCGCTGGTGAGGGGATGAACATGTAGCTGAGTTGGGTTCCAGCTCAGCTGGTGTTCAGCTATGGATAGTGTGGGAGAAAAAGAGTGTTCCCTGAAACAATAGGGAGAGCAGTAAAAAGCATTTGCAATGGCAAAGACCTCAGAAGTATCTCTGCAAGTCTGCTAGATTATTTTTGCTACTTGTCTCTGTGGGATCTGAGTACCTGCCAGTGTGATTTTAAATGCTAATTTAAGCATCATTGCTGTTAGACCTGTTAGCAAAAAGAAGCTGAGAAACACTCATGGTTTGCCCTGCCCCGATTCTTTGCTGTGTTTTGGAAGCAGAATGACAAAGGAGCCCACTTTATCTTCTGAAGAGCCTCTGGTCTCCTATTCCCTCATTTTCCAGTCCTGTAGTCCTACCTACTCAGCCTGTCCCTCTCGGATCCCTGGTAGCTCTTCATGGAAGTATCTGACTGTGCTGTCATGCAGCAGATGTTCTTCTGTCCTCTTCTGCCATCCTCTTGTCCTTGCAGTGTCCATATGAAGTATGTGGAACTAGAGAGGGAAAAAAAAATCAGACAAAGTTTGTTAATAAAAAGAAGTGGTGTTGTTAAACTAGAGCACTCATGATTTTGGGCTGGGCTTGGCAGGCAGTTTTTGCTAGTACAAAAGATGACGAGGAGAGTGAGAAATACTTGTGTTACTTCAGGCGAGTATCATTTAATCACCCAGTCTTGTGGAGAAATACGACTCATGCCTTGGAAGCCAGCAAAAAGGATTAAGCTGATTGAATGTCAAGCTTTGGGCCAGGTCCGTGTGCTTGGGTTGCGCCAGAGGAATTCAGAGAAGCTTGCTTTTAATTCAGACTTGGTTTACCAGCTGTCCCGAAGGTGACGAGTTCATAGGTTCCATCAGGATGGGATGTAGTGTCTCTAGAAACTCATGTGGCTGTGGTGCCACCCTCATTAGCTCCTCACCCTCATTAGCTCCTCACCGTGCTGACATATGTTTCTGCTGACGAGCTGTCATCGTGTTCCTCCCCTGGTGTTACTGCTTCCCACGTGCCCAGTCACTGCTCCTGCCTCGGAACAGCTGCAAATAGAATAACAGCCCTGCTTAAGCGTGTGGTTTTAAAGTCATTATCAGTAATAACAGGAAATACATTATTACTGCAGAAGCTAAAAGATCTTCGTATATTCATTTAGACCCTCAGGCACAAAAGTGTTTAAATTAAACAGCCAAAGAAGTTTTTATGCAATTATTTCTTACGTTTCCTCCTCTGATTTCCTAAACGACTTTCTCTTTTATCCGTATTTCTCCAGTGAGTAATAATTGTAATAATGAAACTTGTGGGTTTTGGCTGTGAAGTAGGTAACTCTCCCAGACTGCTCACGTATGCTCCTTACCCTTTCTTGGGAGCCCTCTGTGTTGAGCCACCAGCCCCATGCCCTCTCGTGTGGATTTGTGCCTTCTAATCTTTCCCATTAGACACTTGCTCCCTGGTTGCCGACTCCTCTCGCACTGGGCTGTGGATGTGCTGAAGCAGGCTGTTTTCAGCCCAAATAGTAGCAGCAGTGTCTGCACTAAGCAGAAAACTGTCTCTTTGTCCTCACATGTGCAAAGAGTTCAGCTTTAGGTGATCTGAGTCCTCCTGGAGTTGTTGTTCCTGGAATGATGCCCACAGATCACACACAGGTGTGTGAACCCCGGGTGTTTGCCTACAAACGTGTTGCTGGTGCTGGAAGGGGAGCTACAGCAGAGGAGTCCCTGCCCAAAACACCTTCAGCCTTTCAGCACAACAGGACTGGGAATGCTGCAGAAGTTGGTGCTGCAAAACTCCCTGCAGCAGGATGAAATTCAAGACTTCTGACATTCCTTGGGTTACTCTGTAGGTAACTCAACTTCTCGCCTCTTGGTCTTCTACCTGGAGATATGGTGCCAGGCTTGGACTCCTTCCTTTCTGAGCATCTTTCTGCTTTTTGCTTCTCTCACGTGACAGTGGGGGTATCTTT
This sequence comes from Apaloderma vittatum, assembly GCF_000703405.1. NCBI lineage: Eukaryota > Metazoa > Chordata > Aves > Trogoniformes > Trogonidae > Apaloderma > Apaloderma vittatum. Next base: position 14,453 of record NW_009731168.1, on the reverse strand, counting down.
ACAAGCTCTGGTTTTGCTTAAGTGGGGGCAGGCTTGTGGATGGGAAGACTTAGAAAGCAAAATTTGACTGGAAAGGTCCCTAAAAGTAGCTGCTGGCAGAGTGAGCTAAGGCTGCTCTTGCCCCACTGCTGCCAAGTTCAGGAAGCAGATAGAATATGCTGTGTGAAGAACCAAATTTATATGCTGTGATTGAACCAAAATGCAATTAAAAACAAATTTCCTCAAGCAAACCCAATTTTTTCCTAGCAAAATGAAAAGTAAAAATTTGTTTCTGCCTAGTAAGTTGCAAAAACTTGCCTTCACTGTGGAAACATTAGAAAGATAAATTGCTCTAAGTTTAGTAACAAAATGTCCTCAAGGAATATAAGAAAAGATGTTCTTCCCTCCTTCAGCCATAACAATTTTGTGAATTTGACAGAAATTTGCTGAACTGCTGCTCCCACGCTCTGCTCCTGTCTGTTGATGGCTCCCTTCCACACTCCCCTTTGAAAAGCAAAGACTTGACAGAAGGGGTACTTAAAAGCTCTGGACTAATCTTCAAAATCATGCAGTTCCCCAGAAAATAGGTCCCTCTGTGCACACACAGGAGGCCAGTAGTGTTCTTTTTGCTGAAATTCTGCCAGTATTCCTGTGTGGTTATGTGTGCAACTCTAGGAGCTGGAGCTGTAGGGAGAAAAATAACACAAGCTCCGTGATTAAAATCAAGAAATGGCACTGCTTTTTCCCAATTTGTCCTCAGTGGGTTCTGTCGTGTTGGTGAAACGTATTAGAAAAGGAAGGGGAGCCAGGCGGCAAAACAATGAAGTAAAACTCAAATTCTGTAACCAGCATCACTTCAAGGTTTGTAGGCAGAGGAAAGGTAGTGAGCTCCCGTGAGCCCTGAATGCCCTTGTCAGAAACCTCCTGTTTATTTTTGCAGAGTACGTCACTGTGTACTTATGGAACAGTTGTAATTAAACCACTCCTGGTTCTAAGAGAAAAGAATCTCGTTAGACCCGTTGGCTCCTGGCACAAGAGTACTATCAGCCTCCCGCCTTCTGCATCGCGCCATGGGCCAGTAGCCTGCAAAATCTCACCTACCGGGACTCATTTGCTTAATTAGTGATACTTGTGATTAGCATGTTCCCGTTGTAATGGTTGTTTCCAGTGGAAATTACTGTGTTGTCGTATGTTAGCCATGCCGTAAGGGCTTTGCAGGGTGTTTATGGAAGATTTGTGTGTCACATTGGGTGTGAAGAATGCCAAAGGATAAGTGGCTGTTGCTACCCAAGAAGCATGTTAATAGTCTTGAGAAATTATGACAAAGGAAAAAAAAAGAAAGGAATAATCCTGTAGAGAACAAGGAACAGATCTTAACCTGTACACCTGCTGCTATCAAAGGCACAGGAGGACATCATTTGAGAGCCAGTCAGGAGTGCAACCCACTTTTTCCTAGTGTCCCATTTGTTGAGTTGGTGGTTTTGCTTCAGGCTGCCAGTGAGCTTTGCTGACGAAACCTGAAATAGGGAATGCTGAGCATGGAATTGCTGGCCAGGGGAGTTTGGCAATTACGATGTTAGGGAGCACATGGCTGCAGTGCCCAGCTTCCCACACCTTGAGGAGGTGAGTGGGTGCACATCAGTCCTTTCTGCTCCAGCCCCTTGCTTCCCTTTCTATCTCTGGCCTTCCAGCTTCACAGAAGCACCCACACCCAGGTAGATTTGCCAAAATGCAGACTGTGTTTCACAGCATTTTGCTAACAGCGGGCTGCTTAATTTTTTGATTGTTTGAAGTACAGTGCAAGGGCTCACAAGAGAGATGTAGTCAGCGTTGGGGACCGGTGCCTGCAGGAGCAGAGCTCCTGTCTCTGGCTGGGACCAGAAATGCCCTGGTGGTCATCTCTGGCCCCAAAAGCCCCCCACGGTGTCAAGACCTGCAGGCTGAGACGCTCTACCCACAGGTATCCTCCTCACGGTCCACTCTGGAGTGCGCGAAGAGTTTGAAACCTGTTCTGCTGTTTGCATAGACTTGCCAAACAAATGAAAATAGATGTGGTGGAGTGCTTATCTGCTGTAAAGCTGGTCTCTTTTATCTCTGTCTTAAGGTCTTGCCTCTTCAAAGGCAATGCTCAGTCTGGATAAAACCCAGCTTTAGAGCCTGTGGGATTCCAGTCTTGCTTGATGGAGTGGGGCACAGTACAAGTAAATGTATTTTTAAGAAGGAAGGAAATATGAGGTAGAGCACAGCTGTTTTGCAACGGAACTCAAATAATCCATAGATATTCTGATGGATTGTGATTGTACATGCAACTTTGTGGGGGACAAACACATTTTCTTCTGTTACGTTACGTCTAAAGGAGCTACCTACTTTGTCTCTTGGAAAAAAAATGCAGGTAGCAAATATCAACGTTATTCAGCATCAAGAGGGGGAAGCTATTTTCCTAACTACATTTAGAGTAACAGCAGTGGAGGGGAGGAACCCTGTGTCCCTTTTCATGGTTATTGTTTCTCCTCTGAAAACACTTTCAAGTGCTCAGAAATTTTCTCAGTTTTGGCGGGGGGGGTTGCCCTTTTTTTTTTTTTTGGTTTGGTTGAGTCTTCTTGTTCTTTAGAGGAATGAAACTTTAGGGGGCTGGTTAGCTCAGTCAGTTAAGAGCGTGGTGCTGATAACACCAAGGTCACAGGTTCGATCCCTGTTCGGTCCTCATGTGTTGCCTGATCTAGTTGAGAGGTGTCCCTGCCCATGACAGGGAGGTTGGATTAAATGATCTCTAAGGTCCCTTCCAGCCTAGGCCATTCTATGAAACATTCTATGAAAATGCCCAGAAATTTTCTCAGTTTTGTTTTTTGGGCTTATCTTGTTTGATTGGGTCCTTTTTTGTTCTTTAGAGGGATGAGACTTGCTTCTTTGAACTTGTAGCAAGCTTGAGTTACGCCTTTGGTTATTGTGTGGTGTGGAAAAGGAAGCAGGGAGGTTTAAAATACCGAGGAAGGACCATTGCTTCAAAATCTTTGCATTTAAAAGATGTTAAGAAGCAAAGCAAGGCTTCACGTATGTGTAAATATCACATTGTACTGTTCTGAACTGGATTTTACTTCTCCAACACCTCAGGATGCAAGGCTGCTGTAGTGCATCGCTCTAGTAATCGGAGAAGCCTTCTGTGAAGCCTGAGACATGAATTTCTAAGAAGGAGGTGAAAAGAAAAACTAAAATCGTTGAGTCAGACTCACTCCTTTCTCTTAGAAGAAAATTCACTTAGACTTTTGTATGCTGAGCACGGAAGACAGGACTGCTGTAGGTCTTTGGGCTGGGAGCTGTGTTCATGATGTTTTTTGGACCATCTCTCCAATCGAATCAGTGACCAATGCTTACTTAGCAGATGCAAGCTGCCTGGTGCAGTGTGGGCTCAGGGCGTTACTGAGGTACAAGTAACTGCTCACAGCTGGAAGAGAAGTAAATACGTACCAGATGTAAATGTTGTAGACTGGCTAGATATCAGAATGATTTGGGTTTTTTTTTGCATACCTGAATTACTCTTCTGTCATGGTAAACAGAAATTATCCATTTAAGCATTTGAAAATATATTGCTGCATTTTTGTAAAGCGTCGTCATTGTCCCCTCTTTCCACTAAGCTCCTCTTTTGTGAACATCCTTCCTGCAACGTTTCGTTCTGCCACTGGTTTCTCCCAGAGCGCGTGACAGCTGCCTTTGCAACCCGCATCAGAGCTCGGAACAAATGCGGATTCTCACAGGGCTGCAGAAGTCTTTGAGCCACGGCTGTGCTGTAGCACAAACACAGGTTGGGAGGAGGACTTATGAATAATTTGTGTTTCCTGTCTCTTGATGGCAGAGATGAAGTTTTCCACCTGTGGGCAAGCTCTGGACTGATCTTGGGTGGTGTGAGTCCGACAGGCTCTGCTGGCTCGTCTCAAGGGATGGTTTATCCCTCAGTGATGCAGTCTTTTGAGTGTTCATTTGTGCAGGCAGGACCTTGTGCAAAACAGGAGCAAGAAAGGTTTTCTGTAGGACCACAACTGGTGTTCTGGGCTGCCTCCATCATTTCCGCCTCTGGAGAAGTGTCTTTGGTTCCAAGCCATTGAAAAAAGTGGCCTGGGATGGAAATTCAAAGTCAGTCCTGGCTGTAGCGGTTCTCCAGCTTGGGGGATTTTGTGATAATGAAGAAAATCAGGGTGAAGGGTTGTAAGCACATGCTTTAAATGTCATTGTGTCTGTGGCATCTTGCAGATTGGGCACAAATGTGTAAAATGAGGGCCTTGAGCCTTAATTTAAATTTCAGTGCCTTCAAGGGGAGAGCTGATGTAACTCCAAGCTCTGTCCCAGGACAACTCTTTATTAGAGTTTCTGTTTTAAATTTGTTATGTTTGAGCTATTGCTGCAAAAGAAGAAAAATAACATCTGGGCCCATGTTACAAACTGAATTTTGTTGCTTGTTTTTCAATTCATGCCAGTAGTAAGTATTTAAAAACCAAAGGTCTAGATTTTCCACTGATGTAAATTTACTACTAGATCCATTGACTTCATTGAGCTTACAGTAGTTTTAAACGACTGCATACCTAATAAAACATCCTGAGTCAAGATTTAATATGGTCAGGATGGAGTCTTCATCATCTGCTATTTGCATTTTAAGCAGTGCTTAACTGTGTAGTTTTTATACACGGACACGTGCATAAACTCAGTTATGCGTGCACAGAAAAATGACTTTCTAAATACTGAAGCAGTTTAATTTAGTGCACAGCAGTGGGTAAAATAAAACTATTTAATTAATTATTTTTTTCCCATAGACTGCATAAAGAATTTTCCAGATTAGGTATTGGTTACCCATATATCCAAATCCTTCGATATTCCTTACTGTCCCCATTAGGAAATGGAGAGATATTTTTCTTCCTTGCAGCTTAGGCAGAAAGGGGAGCAAGCCACGATATGGAAAAGAGCTCCTGCTTTACTCGCTTGGGTCTCCAGACAGATTTGCTCTTGTGATGGGATCAGTCTGTGGTGCTGGGTGTGATAAAACCCCACAGAAGGAGAAGTCCGTGCTGCTCCTACAGACAGAGCGTTAGCCCAGCGCCACACATGTACTTGACGAGTTAACACAGAACTGTCTGTAAAAGCAGGACACGCTCTGGATAAAACCAAATCACCGTGAAGAAGGATGCCAGCTCTTTCAAACCAGGAAAACCAGGTCCGTGCAGCCCATAGTCACCTGCTTTGTTGTGTGGGTGACACGGAGAAACCTCGCTGTGAGTAGTTGCTTATCTAAGTTAATGGCAGGTTTTCAGGTTTGTTTTCATTTTCATCCCGAATTTTGGGGGTTTAGGTGTTTTTGTGAAAAAAAGCAGCGGTTCTGGAGGAAGTGTTATAACCAGAGTTGTCTGGCCGCTTCTCAGTCAGGTGGAGCCTTCTTCAGCCGGCTCTGGTTCCCACATAGGTGGCCAGAGCTGGCATCCCAGTGGCACAGTGGCTTTTCTATCCCCACCAGCAGCAGCCTCAGGAGCAGGAGGTGTCCCCCACACGTAGGTGCGAGGCGGGAGAGGAGTCTGCTGGGAGATTTAGAGAGGGTGTTTGCACAGCAGTGGTTGTGCATCTCTGCTGGAGGGGGAGAAGTGCTTTGGAACACACCCCTTTCTTGATTTTTATGTCTATATGTATATGCATAGATGCATAATAAGAGAAATGGGATAAGAAAAATGAGCAGTTGTGACCGTTACGTTTATAACCGAAGACTGAATCCTGAGTCCACAGCCTGATGGTACAGAAGCTGTGCTAACCCAGCCTTCTGGTGATGAACAGGCAGGTGCTGGTGTGCTGAATGCCCACCTCTAATTAGCACACTCGGAAATAGTCTTAGGGGTAACTGGCTGGAGAGTTGGATTCTCTGCTGCTAATGGTAACTTCAGATGACCTGAGTGCTGTGATGCTCTGTCCTTCTGCAGCTTGGCAGTGACGTTACCTGCTGAAGCAGCCTGGAGTTACCCACCCACCACACCAGCTTCACCTCGGGAAGGGATGTTACTAGTAATAAGTGAGTCTTCCCCTCTCCTAATGGATGGGAGAAGAAAAGGAAAGGAGGAGGTGATAACAGTTTTGTGTTAAAACAGGGATAATTACTGCTATAGTACTAGGAAACATAGCAGCAATTAATTATTCATTGTCACAACCCAAAAGGTTGGCAAAGTCACGATTCACAGCTTCTTTTGGGCCAGGTTGCGGCGGGGCAGTGAAGAAGTGAGCCTTCACCCAAGTCGCTGGGAGCCCTGTGCTTTGCCACGTGGATGGCTCCTGCAGAAGGATGCTCTTTTGGGGTCTGTTAAGACAGCTGCCAGCAGAAGCTAGACCTATTGCTCCATAAAACCTGGCTGCAAGCCGAGGGCCTCAGGGGACTCCTGCCTGTGTTCACGGTAAGACATGGCCTTATCTGGGTCAGCATGTCTGGAGAAGGGCCGCGTCATAGGAAGAGGAGGGCTGCTCAGGCTGAAGGGCTGCCTGACCCCATCTTCGGGCCCCATCTGTGTCCAGCACTGTGTTCACTGGGAAGATGCAGAAAACTGTGAGATGGGAATTCAGCTGGTGTACTCTCGCATCTCCCAGTAATTTGCAAAGTAAGGAGTCAGTGACGAGTTTCTCTCTGTGAGAGAGCTCTTTGTGCTTGATTTTCCCTGGGAATTTGAGTGCTTTCTGAGCTTTCTGCGAGCCTCTGGCATCTGCAGGGCTGTATGGCCAGAGCTGCTCTGCTGGGCTGTGCCTGTTGTGAGGACATCTCTCTGGTGGGGGAGAAGGGGAGGAATGAACAGAGATTTGGTGTGTGGGAGCATCAACTGACAGTGAGGGTCTTACACATCGAGCAGAACTCTGTCCTTTAGGGCAGTCAGTGGCAGTGAGGACCCTCTGCAAGGCTGGATGCTGGATGTAGGATGCAGCAGCTTTCCTGTAGCCATAGCAACAGTTAGGAACGTGGCGGTAACTGCTGTCATCTCGGGATCTATGGAGAGGTGGAAATGAGCATAGTTTTAAGGCTGGGCAATGAACTATAACTCATCATCATTCAGGAGCACCAGGCAGACACGAGGAAGCACACTGAAGCAAATCTAGAAGGCTGTGCCCCGAGAAGCACCAGCGTCTGCAAACACTGGCAGCCCCCTCAAAGCTGAGGGGTGGGTAAGGGATTGACAAGGAAAGCTCAGAAGAGTGGTGGACAAGACAGTGCAAATAAATGCCATCACATAAACTGTGTCTTCAAGTGAGATGGTCGAATACCTAACTGAGGCTCCTGTAGGTAATGCTAAGCCTCCTCTTCTCCCCTGTCCCCTTCCCCGGTAACTAGGATTACAGATTTAATCAGGATGCAGGAGCTGACAAATACTTGGACTGGGCGATGGAAAGTTCCACCGAGCCACCACCGCGCGAGTGCTGGGGGGAAAACAGCAGTGGGGACATGGAGCTGTTTGTGCAGCCTCTGTACTTAAATTAATTTTACGTTCTGCATGCAGTTGGGTTCCTCCTTTTATGACATGCCTTTTCCCACTCCCTTTTAATTTTTCTTTTAAAAAAACCCCAAATAATTCCAAGGGAAGCTTTTCTTAAAAGCTAGCAAATCTCCTGATCTACCTCCACCACGTCCACGTTGAATGTGTTTGGATTGAATAGGTCTCCTGCAAAAGCCTTGCAGGGATATTTATCTTCAGTATAGAATTAACAAGCAGGTTAGCACGCCAGGAGGGTGAGAGAGGACCTAGCAGTCCATGGCCGAGTTGTGTGTATGTGGTGTTACTAACAATCTGCTCTGCCACATTTCCTTGGAACTGGTTGGTGGTGTTGGGGGATGACTGGAGGGGATGGTGGCGTGCAGAAACACTTGTGTCCATGTTCCTGAGCACATGTGCAAACCGTATGAGTGTGCCTGAGTGTCCTCTGATGAGCAAATGGATCCGCTTTGCCCAGCGAGTGACAGTGCCAGTATGGATGAGACTGAAATCTCCCTGGCAGATTTTTCCGTGTAGGAAATTCCCTGCTGTTTAGAGTCTATAAATCAGGATCAGATGGCCTTTTAAGGGAGCGTGCTGTCGGACAGCCTTTCCCATCCTATTTTGATTTTGTGGATCCTTGACATATTCCCAGTGGAGATGCAGTGATTGTTATTTTGTGAGGGACCCTGGGCACCCCCCTCCAAATGGGGATGCAAATAGGGGTCTGCAAATCCCCACTGAAACTCGCTGCAATGGGGGCATGGGGTTAAAGCAGAGTCTGTTGCCTAATTGCAGAGAGATACTTTGCCAGCAGATCAGGCTTAATTTACTGTCTTATTTTTCTACTCCCACAGGATGAGTTGGAGAAGCCCATTATTTGCAGTTTATCTGTAAAACTTTGAGAAATGCATGAACTGTTTAAATCGTGTTGCTGTGAGCGATTAGATGTGTGGGAAACTGAAATAAATAAGAGGTTTGTGCTTGGGAGGTAATGGGCTGTATTCCTTGCCAGATTTGTTAGTTTGTTTTGATTCCTACGTAGGTGCCATGAATTGCTGAGGAGGGAGGTGTTATTTAGGATAAATGCTGTGGCATATACATCCCTCTGGGAAAGGACGGGGTGTGGGAGGCTCCGGAGCTGACTGCGTTGATGTTGCCCATCTGACAAGCTTCGCTGCACAGCAGCAAAGTCTGTGGTGATGAGGTCTGTGACAGTGAGGTTGGCTGAGATTTTGGGGTGAACAGAAAGGAGCTGGAAGGCAGAGCCCGCTCCCTGTGCACCAGGAGGTGTACGGAACCTTGGAGGAAGCTGTCAATGCGAATTCATCTTTATTTCTTGGAATGCATAAGGGCAGACATAGCCCGACAGCCCCTGTGTCTAAGTAAGAACGCTGACACAAGCAAAAAGAAGCGTATCGGGATGTTGTGTACATGTCTGTAAACTATTTCTGCAGGGGTGAAAATAGTTACAGAGAAGTCAAAATATTGCCCTCTGTTGCCTTTATCTTGTTTGAAAACATTTTGCGGCTCTTTTGTGTAATACCATTTTGCTACCAAATTTACTTGAATTTTAAACAGAGTAGATTTAATTTTTGGAGCACAGCCAGGGGTGCTCAGGCTGCCCTGGGCAGGATGACCAAGTTCCTGATGTGGGAGATGATGATAGCTCCATCACAGCTTGGGCATGGAAATATTTTACTTCCAACGTTGGCTTCAACTAATAACTTAGGAGAAGCATTAAATCCTGAAGCAATTAAATGCGTTAGCAAAGCAGGATATTTTTTTTTCTTTTGTGAGATACTTTGCCAGCTGTTGTTTATGCAAAAAAAAAATCTAAATCCTTTTTATGAGAACTGGTTTTAGGTTTCGTTGTGTTTGGGGCAGATTTATACATTATATATTAGCATGGGAAGGCAAAATATTTATTTACCAGCATGAATATTTAGAGGAAGATTGAGCAGGAATCAGTGAAAAGTACAGATGGATAGTTTAGCCGGAGATCCAGAGAAATGTTACCAATATTAGAAATGGTAGAAAAATTAAATTGTGAGACAACAATAAGACTATAAAATGGCCTTAAAATCACTTCTTCCATTGCAGTTAAGAAGAGTATGTTTAAACCAAACAGGTATCTCCATGCACAGCTGAGAACTGACAGCAGCTGGGTAATTCCTCCGTTGCTGGAGGAGCTGGTTTCATGGAACCCAAAGAAAGAAGGGAAATGTTGAGCACTCTGTAACTGGGTTGATGGGTGTTGGAAGAAACTGAGCAGGAGCGAGTTTCTCCACTGAAGTTTGTTGAGTCATATTTTCTGAGATACTTCTTTTATAAAACACCATTCTGAGAATTACATGATTCCTAATGTTGTTCCATTTTCTTTTTGCTTGCTGTGAAAGAATTTTGATTAGAGCTCTGGGTAAGCAGCATGTCATTGTTTTGTACGAGGCATGTCGTAGGAATAATGCTGCTGTGGAAGGAGACGCAAGACTTGGAGAAGTTAATTGTATTGCATGTTGATTGCAAGAAATTGCCACCAAGTGGTAGTTTTGTGAGAGCTGAGCTGTCTTAAGAACAAATGGTTTAAGTAGGTTGGAGCATTGCAAAAAAATAAACAGCGCAGGTGAAAATGAGCCCTTATGGCTCAAGAACATCGACTTCAAAACGGTGGCCGTCAAGAAGTGACTGTTCCTTAGGAGCAAGTCTCTCACCGCTCCTGGCCCTCAGAGTGCTGAGGAAGAAGGATGGCACTGCAGCGAAGCTCTGAAAACTCTCCAGAGTTCCTGGAAGTCTTGCCCTGGATTTCAGAGGAGATAATATTTCACCTAAAACCACCGCTGGCTCTTTGCAAAGTTCACCTCGGTGTCAGGGAAGCGCTTGTGGGGAAAAGCGAGTGTGGGAATTCCTCCTCCTCGCCTCGGGATGAGTGAGCAGCCTTCCTGAGCCAGAGCCCGCCAGGTGAGCGTGGTGTGAGGGGAAAACCCCAAAACGCTATCTTCTCTTAAAACAGAGATGAGTCAATTTGGAGTCGCTTGTGACAGCAGGCTGAGCTCAAGGGTTCCTGGGTGCCTTGTGCTCCAAAGGCCGTATGTTTTCATCACAGACTCAAGTTTATAAATTTTCATTGTTTTTTAAAAAAAAAAAAAGGTGTTTCTCCATCATATTGTTTGGAAAACAAACAAACAAACAAAACCAGAACCTCAGGACTTGGCTGGAAATTACAACACGAATTTGAATGAAATACAACTACCTGCAAGCAAACCCAGCTATGAAACCTGCGAGTGGCATTTCAGTGTGACGTGTATTAAATAGACAAGTTGCAAACTCTCCTAAACAGAGTGGCTGTGGAATAGAGGGCTGGGTTTTAACAGCTGCAGAATAACAACAGGACATCCCGTTCCCTGGAAATGCCGCAGGAACACGCGCAGCGAACAGCTGTAAATGAAAGATCTCGAAAGACTGAGCTGTGTCGAGTTTTTGCGCTGGCTTTGATGCTGTTTGGCCATTTTGTGGCTCTGCTTGTCCTGTCCTCACACTGAATAATGATAAAAAACACCTGCACTTGGTCCAGCAAAGGAGGGGGAAACAAAGCAGAACGAAACTGGGCTTTTGCCCCAGCAGAAAATAGGTTTCTTTCATATTTTAGAGGAAGACTGTGGTGCACCGTGTCTGGTTGGTTGAAAGCAGCAAGCCCAGAGTCCAGAAGAGTTTGTGCCTCCCTAAAGTGTTACTTGACCCACAACATGCCCTGAAATAGTAATATTTTTGGGGGTAACTAAGCTGGAACACATGTATAGCTGTTAAGAATCATGAATGCCGAAAAAGGGAATCTGTGCTAAGCTCAAAAATATGGACTCATCGTTGAATTTGAGCAAACGTTACCATTGTGATTTGGTTTCGTTTCATTCTGCTATAGGCTTTTTGGCAGGGCTTTCATGGGAAATGAGAAAACAGCAGTTCGTTTAGTAACATGGTTCCTTCAAGCCTTTTTGAGACTATTCTCTTAGTTTTGCCAAAGTGCATGTGATACGTTCTTCAAAAATCTATTTTGGGCCTTTCCAGCCTCCCAGTGGAAATGGCTCTGGAGGGTAAATGTGATGTGGGACAAACCAGGTGCACACATCTCCCTGCGAAGGGAGATCACCTGTTTGGCTCAGGTGTCCCTGGCCCTGTCCCATCACCGGGGCCGTGGCAGGGAGTCGTCCCTGGGTGCTGGAGATTTGCCTTCAAAAGCCAAGATGAAGAGCTGCAGGTTAAATCCAGTGAGAAATGATTCACCTCATCTACTTGTCTAGTTCCTGCAGCTCAAGAAGAAGGTAGAAGCTCTGGCCATTTGTGTTTCAGTGGACGAAATTTGCACGATTTAGGGAAACTTCATAGTTAGATGGAGTGGTCTTTGAAATTAGGGCTGAGCTAAACACTCACAGTGTTTTCTTCCTTTTGCACATGGATAGCAAACCCAGAAGAAATCATTTCACATCTCTGAGCAGACAAAATCGGTTTATAGCCCTTATGTAAGAGTGTGTCATAAATGCCCCGGATGGAGAAGATGATTAAAAATTCAGAACCTTTAATAGGGGGAATTTCTCAATTTCCTTAAGAGAAATAAAACCACAGGGGCATTCCTTTTTCTTGGATTTTAAATTAACCCAAACTTTAATTTGTTGCATTTGGTTTAGTTTGTCAGCTACGTGAGGGTGAACTCGGGTGGAGATCTATCAGAAAACTAAGCTTTACCCCTCAGAAAAAAAAAGCAAAGCTTTAAGCTTCTGTTACGCAGGAATTATAAGGTTGGTTAAGGTGGAGGGGGGAAAGGAGATTTTTTTTAAGCTAATAACTTTTTCTTTTGTATTTGCTTTCTGGTTTTGGGAGACATTTTCAAGCCTTTCTTTTTTTTTGTTTTGGGGGAACTTTTTCAAGCCTTTTTTTTTTTTTTTTTTTTTTTTTTTTTTGGCAGCCACTAGGACTCCGGAATGCTTTTTGCCGATTGGGTTGTTTTTGTGGTTTTTTAGCTGCCCTGTGACGAAAATGGACGTGATGCTCCCATTCTGTGGGACGAAGGCTGCTGAGGGTCCCGCGGGGCATCCTGTGGCTCCTACTGCTGAAGGGCACCCGGGTGTCCTTAGCCATTTTCTCCGCGGTATCCCCAGTCTCACTGGTGGTGGGGTACCACGCACTCGGCAGGGGATGCTAGACTGAGAGCCACAGGCGTATACGAGTGGTAGGAGCGGTTTCCATGGTAACCTTTCAGCAGTGTGACATCACCAGCACTGTTACATTTAAGCTTTTCAAAGCTTTTTGGATTTCAGGGATTACATAACTTTGGCAAGGGGTTAGACTGGGGCTTGGATCTAATCAGTATTCAGGGTCTTAGTTGAATTAAATTAAAAAGCAAAAGACAAAAAAACAAAAAAATATCCCACAACCCAATCCAAAAGCAGCCAGGTTCAGTGCTGCCAGCCCTCCCTGGTGTGGATCTGTGAGCCTGTGGCCCTTGGCCAAAACGGGGACTCTGGCGATGGGGTTTTTGCCCTCCTCGGGTCCCTGGCCACTCATGCCTGGCCAGTGATTGCCCCTCTGCTGCCAGGCACAGTGCTGGGTGCTGCTGAGCTTCAGGGGGTGCAGGGAAGGAGTTTGCTTGGAGAAAAGGGGTTGGACATGCTCCATGCTGTACCTGAGATGGTGAAGATTTCTTAGCAGGTTTTTTGGGGGGGGTCAGCACACCAGATGAGCTGTAGTTCAGCCATGCTAGGGGTCAGGAAGTAATTTTTATTATTTTTTTGATTGAAGCCTTCTGGCAGAAGGAAACTTTTCAATAGGAAGGAAAAGCAAGAAGTCTGATGTAATCCCTGTATCCTCCTGTCAGCGTCGATGCCAGCATCACTAACACAGGTACCCACGTGGCTGGTACCCAGCTGTGTCTCCTAACGATTTTTGTAACAGAGTGTTCTTGTGTGATTGACTCTTAATTTTTACATCTATGCTGCTGGAAGATGCTGTGGAGAGTAGAGAGCTGCATTCCCTATTTCCTAGCTGCCAGTTTACTTCTAAATCTGTTTTGGGAATTAGTAAAGTGAAAGACGTGAGTTAAAAAGATGTTAACAAAGATATTACTGTTTCTTGACTCGTTAAGAAGTTACTCTTACCTACTTTGTGCTGCTTATCAAATGAAGTGATGACTGTACAGAAAACACCTGCCTTTATAAATAATTGCATAGCTGGAGCAAGAATCTCTCTGTTCAGAGGCTCTTCGGTGAGTGATGGCGTGGCTGATGTGTGCAGCAGTTTGGGGAAGAGCAGGAGGAACGAGCACGGTCTCCTTGTATCTCACCAAAGACCTGACCTAGGGGAACACTTTAAGGTTTGAACAGGGCTTGAGCGTGTGCTTAAGTAGTTTCCGAGGCTGGTGATGCTTTAAATTGCCATTGAAGTCCGAGCGAGAAGTTAATGCTTTTGAGGGGGAAACCCAGTGTGTTTGCCTGCTTGCTTTTCAACCCTCATGTTGCCTTCAGTTAATGATCTGAATGCTTTCAGAATCCTTTCTAGTGTGGCTGGCGGAGGGGAAAAGGAGCTGATCATTCTTGCCTTTGCCATCAGGTGCAGATGACATGCCTTGTTGTGCGCGACCAGCATTTTTCCTGTGCCTGACCCCTCCTGCTCTCCAGCCCTCTTCTCCACACGTTCTTGGTATTTCTCACCCAGTTCGTGCATGAGCAGTTCCGCAGTTCGTGTCATCTCGGCGTCTTCTCCAGCACTGACATGGATTTGCCAAAGCAAGAACTTAAACTTCAGCATCTAAACTACTGGGTAGGTCAGTTTTGAGATACACCGGGCACGTGGTCAGCTCCTGGGGACTGTGGTGCCTAACCAGAACTTTAGAAACCTCACATTATTTACCATTTTTTCACCATTCATGCTAAGCTATGGGTGGTCAGAGCTTGCACCCCTGGATGCATCACAAGCGGAAAGAATCACAGAATCACAGAATGGCCTAGG
>NW_009731167.1:0-6393 GCF_000703405.1 Apaloderma vittatum | reverse complement strand
AAAAGAAAAGAAAAAAGAGAAAAAAGCCTGAAGTTTTCTAGACAGATAAATACGCATGGGATGGATTGCAGCACACCCAAGCCTGCTAGCCATGTGAAAATGAGCAAATAGGTGTCTGTATATCACATATTAGTTTGCTGAATGGGTGTGGAACAGCTCAATGTGGAAGACAAAAAGCTGCGTTGGGTAGGTAAAGTAACTGCTGGGTGGCTGGGAAGTTAAACACAGTGAATGTAATGGGGAGAGATTAAAATATGGAAATGCACATGTACGTATTGTAAGTGTGTAACTATAATAGGTAGCAAGTAGATAAGTACAGATAGAATAGAAAATTTAGTGGGTCATGTGGAATAAATGGAGATGTGAACTGGTGTGTGTATCAGTTAATATGTTTAGGTAAAGAGATATGTAGATATATTCTGGGCTATGTAAATTAAAGTGACATGAGCAGCAGTGGCACTAACAGATCTAAAATGGGAGAACGGTTGTAAGGAGGAAGAAGTAGTCCACTGGAAATATTGTGAATATTCTGGGGTTAGGTCAACTGAGTAGAAATTGGATGGATGAGTGGATGAAAAGCTGAGTATGTACACTGACTGCAGAGATTATTAACTCACCTTGTATTAGCTAGAAAGATTGACTTGATAAACCCGTAGAGAGCAGATTAATAAAGGCCCAAAGAGAAAGATTAGATTGAGATGCACAGGTTTACAGCAGACAGAACATGTTGTCAGGGTAAAGGGATGGAAAGATAGCTGGAAGGTTGAAATAAATATATGACTAACACAGGCAGAAAATGTGAGCTGAGAAGGTGAATAGGGCATTGGTTATAGCGAATGTGGGGAGAGGGAGGAACAGATAAAAGAAGAACAATAGCAAAGTTAACAGGTGAGCAGTTAATAGATGAGTAACACCATAAAGAGGGTGTTATAAATTGAGTATCTAGAGGTATCTAGTATCTTGAGTATCTAGACATTGAGACTCCCTGCAAATACAAAGACAGAGAAGTGTGAAAAAGGAGACTGTACAAAACATGAATGTGTGACCAAAGTTTTGGGTACGTGCATAGGAGAAAAGATAAAGTGTGCAGACACTACAGTACGAAAAAAGCACTTAAGGAAAAGTCGGGTAAAGTAGGCATGGAGTAAATAGATTACATATAAAATTCGTGCAGAATAAAGAGATTATGCTGAAAAAACAAGCTTGGAACAATCAGCGAGCTAACAGGTTGGGCAAGGTGTTGGGTAGGTAAAGAGTCAGAGAACTATTTGTGAGTTGGGAGTGCTGAGAAATTAGCCTGACGATCAAGTACAAATTAGAAGGATGAGGGAGTAAACTTGGACAGGATGATTGATGAAGAAGGATGTGGGTGCATGTACAGATGAGTGGGTACCAGGAAGCTCATCAGAGAGGGTACAAGTGAGTAGAGAGATGAATATGGATGGAAACAGGAGGGAGATGAAAATATATAGTTTACTATGTACTATGGAAATCCAGAGACTTTAATTAAAATTTGCATCAGATTGATCAAATAAGTAAGTAGTCACAGGCATTACCTTAATGAGTATGTGTAAAAGAGACTGCAAAAAAAAATGGTTAATCGTGGCATTAGCTGTGTTGCTGTCTTAGGCATGACAGGCAAAAGCAAAAGTGGTGAATACATCAGTGCTGTTAGAAAGGATGAGAGTGATTAGTAGACGCGAGATAGACGAGATGTGTGAGGGATGAATGTATGCAAAATAGGCAAAGAGGTCAGGTAAATGAGAATATATGAGGAAAATGGATTGCTAAGTGCTGCGAAACTCAGTTATAGACACCTGCAAGGATGTGTGGGAGAGAAAATTGGGTGCTCCACAGTCCTCAGATCTGTTTGCTCAAGAAATAAGCGTAGAGAATGATCAAGGCTGAGATGTGATTCCTAAAGCCATCCTAAAAGTAACCCAATTCTAAATGCTGACACAAAACTAATCCTAAACTTAAAGCTTATCCTAACACAACACTAAACCAAACGGAACCCTAACCCAACAGTATCTGCACCCGATACCTAACCCTAACACAAGCAGAGAATTACTGCTGACCCTCACACTAACCATAATCCTAGCCTAAACCTAACCCGTGCCTCTCCCTGGCCCAGCCATAATGCAAACATAATCCTAAATGCTGAACCAACCCTATCCCTAACTCTAAACCAATCTCAGCTCAACCCTAACAAAACCCTGACCCCAACTCTAAGTGGTGAACTTAAGCCTAATTCTAACTTAATCTTAACCTTGCGCCCTAGAGGAGTAGGTAGGAATAGATGATATATTTGTATTTAGCTAATACTAAACTCTGTAAAAACAAAAGAAAGAAAATCAGGTAGTGTGTCAGAGATAGACTTGTCAGTTTTATGTATTATAAAGTTATACGGTGTTTATTGACTACAAGGAAGTAGGAGAATTGGCTAAATGAGTAGTTGTAAAGTAGAGATGAACAGATTAAATGTGTCTGTGTGGAACAGTTAGACCAGAGAGCTCAGAGTGTGCAAGTAAGTAGGAAATTCATAGTTATGCTTTCAGACCAGAGACGAGATAGATGAAGATATATAGTGATACGTGCAACTGGTGGTTAAATCACACATCCAGGAAGGCTTGAGGTAGACACGTGTTTGTATGGGATAGCCAGGTAAGGAACGAGGGAGGAGGGAATGTAAGTCAGAAATACACACGGAGCGGAGGACAGGGAATGGAGAGGGTTCAGGTCAGGAAAGCGAATGGGACTGTAGATTGACCAGGGGAGGTCTCAGCCCCTTGCCCTGCGAGCTTTAGCCCATGGACTACAGGCAACTGCTGCTACTGCTCTGCCTGAAGCCCTGGAAATGTGGTGGGGACCCCGAGGGGAGCGGTGCTGTGCCCATCACACCGGGCAGCTGGGGTAGGCATGTGCGTGAGTCTGGAGGGGAGTCACAGGCGGGTGGGATGATGTAGGCTGATGTGCTCAGAGCTAAAACATGCAGAGGTAAGAGGATGAGCTTTCAGAGGACAGGAACCAGCCCTTTCAAGCAACTTCAGCTCGCTGACTTCAGTCAAGCTCGAGCAGTGCTGCAGTTACTTGTGGGGCGCAGCCTCACGCCCCCGCAGCCGGTGGCAAGTCTCCAGCTGGCCTCCGTGGGACCAGGGCTTCACCTCCTCATGCCTAGAAGCATTTTGCTGGTTAGTTTCCTTGTGCGCTTAAGCACCTTCCTGAATTAGCTCCTTAAATGGGTGAACCTTCCTTCTAGAGTTTCTGGGAAAAAAAAAAAAGAAAAAAAGAAATGAAGTGAGTGGGGGGAGAATGGGAATTTTTGAGGGTGCCCAAGTGCCCAGAGCCAGCCTTTGGAAGCGATTTGGGTTCTCACAGTTTCACCCAGGCAGTTAGAGGAGCCTCAGAAGCAGCCGGAGCAGATACTTCTGGTAGACAGGCACTGGGTGCTTTTAAAGATCCCACTATGTACTTAGCTGTATCTTCAGACATCTAAATCCCTCTAAAAGTCTCACTTTTAGTGTCTAAATCCCAGGTGCCTAACTCACTTCTAGGAAAATCTCACCCCGGGACTGATTCACTGAATCTTTTTTTTTTTTTTTAAATCTGCTCCTCACTCACATAGGGCTGTTGAAAATCCCACTGCTAATCTCCCGTACCCAGGCACGTACCACTTTGAAGCCTGTAAAATAAATTGCTTTGCGCTCCTGGGGGACAGCAGCTGCTTTGTTCCTTGTACTAAGTCACATTTTTGTTTCTTGAATATTAACACATAGATTTTTTTTTTTTAATTTTTTTTGGAGGGGGGTAAAAGCTCTGAAGCTGCTTGAATTAACAACTGGGACAGAGCTATTTTACATGCGGTTCTGGAACGGCATCGCAGGCTGCCGGGGGTTGTAGGTCTGCAGCAGCAGCAGAGGTGGCAGGAGGAGCTGGTTCTGGGGTGCTCATTTACATCGGTGGGGTTTGCCCACAGGCACAAGCCTTTGCTCAGCTCCACTGATCTCCTGGGAAGATTCGTGAGTGAATTTGCTCATCTCTGAACATTGTTACCTGTTTTAGGTTGTTTTGTTTTGAGTTTTTTGCGAGAAATTACTTGGGTGAAGAAGGGAAAAAAATTAAATACATGTGTTCTTTATCTTTTTCTTTAATTATTATTTATTTCCTATGGGAATTTTTATTTGTCAGGAAGTATTTTTTTTGGTAAATAAAATGTTGTGCATATGCTTTCTACATTAGAGAAGTCGGAGTTGGGGATAAACAAATTATTATTTTTTCCTGGAAAAAAAAATATTAAAAAAAATTATACCACAAAAGAAAGGGCTGGCTGCCATTGAAACATTTTTTGATAGAAAATCTGCCTGCAGCCCTACGACTTAATCAGTTTGGAGCAGAGCGTAGCCTGTAGCTTGTTAATAAGAGCAGCTTGCCCGAGCGGTTTGCACGATGGTGAGCTGCAGAGGAGGTTTGTTGCATAGCTGGGGATTTTATTTTGCAGCTCTGTTAATTAAAACATATTTTACTTTGAAGGAGGCTTTTACTGTTTTCTATGAGGGTGAGCAGAAAACTGTTCTCCTGGATAGATTAAAGGAGGGATATGAAGTATTTTTTTAGAAGTAACAACTTAATTTTGTTTGATGGGCAAACTCTTAGCAAAAACAATGTATAGTTTCTTATTTATTCTCAGTCCTTCTGTACAGGCAGGTTTATGAGTCTGAATATCTTGGCCGTTTTGATAATATCAAACTAAATTTTCACATATGAGTTGCCAGACTGGAACACAAAAGTTGCCACAGATTCTTGTTTAATCAATAAAGTAATTTTTATTCATATAAGAGTAAACTAAAATAATAAGGTTTGAAACTGTGCCATTGAAGTTAATGACAAACTCTTCATAGGTCTTGTATAAAGCCTGTATTATTATTATCCCAGTTCTTTTGTTGCAAGTTTGTAGCAAAACGTTAGGGCATTCCTAAGTGTTATTTTTATTATACAAAATCCCATTAAAATCAGTACTGAAGCATCCCATTAATTTAAATGGGACTTTGCATAGCTCACGGAGTTCCAGGCCACAGATAAAGAAAAGTATGCAATTTGGAGTTAAACTAACCACAGCTTTTTATTAGAAGACATTCAATCTTGAGCGAACAGCACAGTCTGAGGCTGGAACCCTTTGTGAACTTCATCTGGGCTGGTGCGACGGGAGCCTCCACCGCGCAGCAGCTCCTGGGTTGGTCGTCTGGGACCTCTCAGCCTTCCCAAGCAAACCGTTTACCCAGGTAGGTATGAAAAACCCTCCCGAGGCAGCTTAGCTTTCAAAATGCTAATAGGTAACTCAGCACACCCAGTGCAAATGGAAAACTTGATTCAGCTGTTTCTCTGGCTCCAAGCAACTGTCTCGCCTTGACAAAGGCGAGGCTGCAGTCGGTGGGCAGGGGTCTGGGGGGTCTCTGCAGCACCCCCTTGGGATGTAGATCCCTGCCAAGCTCGAACCACGCTGGGTCGAAGCGATGGAGCTTCCAAAACCCTTCCTCGAGCTTCACGCCCTGGAAAGTGCTTGGAGGAAGGCGTAGGGCGAGAGATGGAAAACCATGGCCTCCGGTGCCTGGAAACACCCACCAGCCAGACGCTGGTAAGGGAAGGTCAAAAACTAAAGTGCAAAGAGTGGTGGGGAGAGACATTTTACACGTGGGACCCCCCCTTTGGGGTTTAAGGGTCCTTTAAATGACAGCCCCCCTCGGCTGCACACGCCTTGGTGGGCACACACCTGAGCACCTCCAAGGGCATATTCCTAAGGCAGCTGCTCTTAGGCAAGGAGCTCCCAAGTGATGCTTCAAATGCAAAAAAACCCCAAATAATTCCAGCTCTAACCGTTATAGAGGAAGCCTGAAGGCTGCTGGAAGCTGGGCATCCGTAAAAGCACGCAGGGAAGGTGCAGGAGTGGTTTTCTGCTCCGCATCTCCTTGGATTTTTCCTTTCCCTGAGCCATAAATGTGTCAAGATGCCCAAATTTCAGCAGCAGCAGATCAGCTTTCCTTGATACATTCACAGGGCAGGGCGACATTGGTGACGGCTACCGACACAGAAACCCAAGCAGCCTGTCCCCCTTGTCCCCAGCTGAGTTTTGGATGGGGTGGGGGGGTGCTTCACGACACCGACAGCGACCAAAACTTGCGGCGGGGTTTGGCTAAAAGTGAGCCAGCCCCTGCGGTCGTTGTTCTGATTTAGCGACTAAGAGTGCTACCTCCAGGAACAGGAGAAAAATGAACACCGAAAATCCAGCCTGAAAGAACAGCTGAGGGGTCGAGGATACACCCCCCCCCTCTCCGTGGATGGAAACTGGGGGGGAAAACCAGCCGTTTTCCTTGCCTGGTGGCCCCTCCCGGAGTAAGA
>NW_009731166.1:32983-37762 GCF_000703405.1 Apaloderma vittatum | reverse complement strand
ACACACGGACCTTCCCACAGGGTTAACTGCGAGCCTTCCCTTTCACAGAGTGCTGCTTTCAGTCAAATAAAGCGAAGTGCACTAAATGCCAAGTGTTACGTTCAAGATCAAAACTTAGAAGTAGCAGTTGACAAAACACTTTACATTCGTGTTATCTGAAGTAACTTTTAAGGAGTCTTGAGCTACAAAGTTGTTACAGGCCTCTCTTCCCCGTAGCAGGAGATCAGAGCAAAAAGCTGGAACGAGTTTCTGACGTGGTTGAAAGGAGAATCACTGAAGGGGCTTGCTTGCACTTTTATCTGTTAGGGCATATAAATAGAAGGAGCCCCTTAGGTGAGCAGTTACACAGCTCCTGCTGATTTGACCTAAGGACTAAATTAAGAATTCCAAGAATATAAGAGAACTCCCCATCAGAGTTGCGTACACTTGGATACTGTGCCTGGGGGGACTATATGTACAAAGGCAAAGAGGAACCTCACCTGAGGTTTCCTTCAGTAGTTTGCTAGCAGGGAAATGGGGATGTACTTCTAGCAGAAGAAGGGAGGTGATTGTCCCTTTGTACTCAGCACCTTGAGTATTGTGTTCAGCTTTGGTCACCTCAGTACAGGAGAGGCATCAAGGTGTTGGAGCGAGTGCAGAGGAGGGCAACAAAGCTGGTGAAGGGCCTGGAGAACAGACCTTATGAGGAGCGATTGAGGGAGCTGGGTCTGTTCAGTTTGATGAAGAGGAGGCTGAGGGGGGATCTCATCATGCTCTACAAATACTTGAAAGGACATTGTAGAGAGGTTGGTGGTGGTCTCTTCTCACAGGTAATTAGGGACAGAACCAGGGGGAATGGTTGCAAATTTAGGCTGGACATTAGGAAGAAATTCTTCATGGAAAGAGTTATCAGACACTGGTCAGACACTGGAACAGACTGCCTAGGGAGGTGGTTGAGTCGCCATCCCTGGATGTGTTCAAGTGTCGCTTAGATGTGATGGTGAGTGATATGGTTTAGGGGTGAAATTGTAGTGTAAGCTTAATGTTTGGACTCAGTGATCCCAAGGGTCTTTTCCAACCTGAATTGTTCTATGATTCTCTTCAACGTGTTGCTTCTACATTTAGGAGAGCATTTAAAAATAAAAGCTTGTCATCGTACCCAGTATCAGACTTATTACATATCTTATGTGCTTAATTAGGTATTGTAAAATGTTAATTGATTTTAGAGTTTCCAAATAGCTTAGCTGTGCTTCTGTAGATGCAAGCATAAGGTAGATTTTTATTCTGTATTAGTTCAAAGACAAGCCTTTAAGTAAGCTGTCCAAGTGTTTTGGTTTTACAACACCTTTGTCTTTCTCCCTGCCTTTCAATTCCTACGTAGTTGACGCGTTCTCAGACAGTTCAGAAAGATAACTATTAAAACTTATGCTAAAGCTTCTGCACTAACTTCTTTTAGCTAGCCCCATAGACTTGGATTTTCATTCTTTCTAAACTCTTTTATAATGAAGAACAACTTAAAAAACAAACATACCTGAGGGTTTGGTTTTTTTGTCCTAGTTGTTTCTAAAAGAAAACACCCATCTCTCCACTCTTCTGACCTTCACAGAGAAAGACACAAGCACTTTCATAGGAAAAAGGCAGCCTTCTCCCTTTTATTAGAATTAGCCAGCCAATTGTAGCACTTCCTTAATAAAGCTATCAACACTATTGTAACATTGTGAAGGGCTCTCAGCTGTAGATAGTGTGAATGTAATGTCAGAAATTGAGAGCACAGGCTTAGAATGATAAATCACATGAAAGAATGAAAATAGGGTTATGGGATTGGTTATTCTTTTGCTCAAAAGGACATTGAATGTCACAAACAATGTCTGGGTGGATCCTTTTAGAATTTAGAAAAAAACCCAGATTGATTAAACATACAGAGTTAAATGTTTATTTTTACCAAATGTTTGGGCTTCATTTTCTTAAACATGTCAGTATCTCGTCAGTTTTGGTGTTTGCTTTTTCGCGGTGTTAAATTTTCTTTCCATCAAAACTTCTGCCGTTTTTAACACCACCCCGAAATCCTAATATTGTTTGGAATGATTTTAATTTTATCGGGTTTTATACGTTTTATGAGGCCTGTGTTTTCTCAGTACCACTACTTCATAATGTATATGGCCTGGCATATAGATAACTCTTCTAAAATGTTGGATTTGGTAAAAATGGAGGAATACTTTGTCCTTCCCCTCCTTTATTTTCCATAAATACTTTTCTTCCAATGTCCTATGTACAATAAAGAACACATGCATTTTTTATGTTCTTGACTCTCACAGGACTAGAGCTGTTTATCCCACTTTAGGACTTATCACGTGTGTGCCTTGTAGCACAATGTACTCTGTACATGCAGAAGTCCTGTGAGCTTAAAACAAGGGCACTCATCCTTTATCCTTCTGTGAACGTGGGATAATTTTTTTTCAAGAAAAAACAACAGCGGAAATCAGTTGCTGCACTTGCCTGGTTTCCTGTACTTTGATTATCCATGGAAGTTGCTGCAGGGTTATTGAGGTCAGAGCTGGAATGAACTTCACATGCAACTGAATCAGCTGCTGAGATTCACTGTTGCCACAGTGACTGCTTTGATCCTTCTCAGTAGCCACTCTGTGTGACTGGGGAAAGCAAAGAGCAGCTGCCTGCACAGACTGCTGCTGTTAGAGCAACTCTTCGTATGTCTTTGTAGCCAGGCTCTAAAAACCTGGTAGGAATCTGCGATGCAGGTGAAGACTTGCAGTGCCGTGCAAACCTGAGCCCTAGAGGTGTTTCGGCTGCTTGGTGCATTGCCTCTTCAACCTGCAGCATGAGTAGGGAACAAAAACACTTACTCTAGATGACTTTTGGAGCCGCTAACAAGCCTGCGAGGGGAGGGCAAGCCCAAGTCGTTTTACCTCTGAATGTATTCAGTCATAGCTTCCCGTGCAGCGCAAGTTGGGGAGCTGTGCTTGTTTTGTGGTTGCAGTTGCCTGGCAGTTTGTAGGCTGCTTTGGTCCGGAGGGCATGCTGAAACGCTGGACATGTTGAACCGCTGCAAGGAGCAGCTATGCGGCACACCTGCAGATGTGAAACGCTGCAGATGCAAAGTAAGTACATGGAAGCAGGTGGTTTCTCTCATGGCCTTGCAGAGGCAGATGTAAAGCAGGGTATGGTTGTAAATCTTTTTTTGAGTAAGGCAGTATTTAATTCTTTTGACTCTGTGTGTGGGAACAATTGTGTCCAAGGGTATGGATCAGAGAGAGAAGCCAGAATTCTGAATATAAACTTTTCATATTGGGATACACAACTACAAATAAAAATCTGACTGCTAATTCAAAGTGCAAGTAATCTACTTTGTAAGATGGAAATCTCTTAACAGCTAGAATGTTTCACTCTCAGGGTGGTATGTCCTAAAAGTTTACCTGGCAGCTGGATACTACTAGTGTAAACTGAATAAAGCAGCAGACAGGGTATCAAAATTTCTAAAACTGCTTCCCTTACTGTTTCCCCAACATCTACACCTGTAGTTTGATTTTCTGCTTGCCACTGTGACAGCTGCAAGTACACTGTTAATTGATAAAACCATAATGATAGTACTAGAATAAAGTCTGTCGTGAAATAGGCAGCATGAAAGGAGAACAATCTGTATTTTTTCACTAAATCATGTTTTTACTAAGAAGTTTAGGAAGTTTATTTT
This sequence comes from Apaloderma vittatum, assembly GCF_000703405.1. Classification (NCBI taxonomy): domain Eukaryota; kingdom Metazoa; phylum Chordata; class Aves; order Trogoniformes; family Trogonidae; genus Apaloderma; species Apaloderma vittatum. The sequence continues at coordinate 34,077 of NW_009731166.1, read as the reverse complement.
TAGAGCTCTTGTGTTAGGAAGAAAGTAGCCCTTTAAGACCAGAGCGGGAGGTTTCGATGACCAGGTGAAGGCAGGATTAGAGGTCACCTGACTGTCTTTGGGCTACATAAGGCAGCCCTGAGGGTTTGCTGTGGTTCTATATAGAGGGTTCTTACAGAGAAGGAAAACAGTGATAGCTATAGAAATAGCATGTAAGAAGCTTTTTTAAAATACAACTCTTTTTGAGATTTTGTGATCTTTTTAAACTTTAAGTAAAGCCTGGAAGTAGCTTAAGTGGTTTAATAATAGGGTGAGGTTTTCTTGAGTGATGCTAGTAAGGTAGTGAAAATGAATTGAAAAAGTAATTGGAGCATTTTAAAAATGTGCTTTCTCTATTTTTATCTTCAGTTATCTTCTGATTTTTAGAATGGATGTACTACTGCTTGGATTTTGAATATAGAGCTTATAGTGAGTGCAGTATTTGTTTTGAAGTTTTACCCTGTTAAGTATCTTTTACTAGGTTTTATTTTCTGGGTTTATTTATTTGTTTATTTACAGGCTTTATTGTCCTGGGCTGGCTTGAAAGATAGCTGTAGTTGGTATCTATCTCTTAGCTTTGGGAAAACTTCTAGGATATTCTGAAGCAAGGACTAAGTAGCTTTTAGGAGGAGGAGAAAGGAGAGGAGTAGTGTATGAGAACTTATAAATGGAGGTGTACTTTCTGGTTTTTAATAAAGAAAAAGAAAATTTGTGTGTATCTGGCTTCTGATATGCCAGTTGGCATCTTGCTGGAAGTAAATTCTATTTTTTGTTGTTTCTTTCCTTTGATTTTTGCTTTAATGGTAGGATTTGCAAAGAGGTGCTCTTAGGTGTTGAGATTAAAGAGTTTGGGAGGGATATTTGAGAGGTTACAGCTATGGGGTTTTCTTCATAAAGGTGGATAGAGGATTAGTGGTACCTTCTACTTGCAGATGAAAGTTTTTGGTGCTCTCACTCATATGGTAAGCAGGAACCATGAGAAAACTAGATGTATGTTGAAGATTCAAAGCCTCTAGTACAAGTTTGGTACAGAGGAGGAAGAAAGGGCAGTATTAGTGTGGAGCTTAATTTAATTC
>NW_009731166.1:0-32952 GCF_000703405.1 Apaloderma vittatum | reverse complement strand
AGGGAAATACTTCAGACTAACTAAACAGGAGGTTTAGAAACAGGAGTTATTGGAGTGTACAAAGTAAAATGTATGAGTAAGTTACTAATTTGTCAGCTGCTTTATTCTGCAACTGTGGTAGGGAAGAAACCCTTCTGAAGGAAAAAATCAAGATTATAGTCAAGAAGAGCTGTATGATAAATAGGGTTACGGTTCACAGTAGGTCTGTGGGGCTTGTCCTTGTAGCTCTACTGAACTTCTTATGATTGTTTTGCAGTCCAAAACTAGCTGTAGAATCAGATAGTATTGTGACATGTTAAACTTGTTAGGAAATGGAATAACTCCTGAGTACTGGGGTGATCTATTTACTGGGTTCTCTTAGGCAACTCTGAAGACTTAGCTGGAAGTGCTGTTTTATCGAATGGAAACCTCCGTATTAGTATGCATTGTGTCATCAACTGTGAGTAGTACATGAAGTAAATCCCTAAAATACTAAATTTTAATGTAATGTTTTAGAGTAAAATGCTGTTTATTTCCTAACTTTGCCTGAAGTGTACTGCCACAAAACAGGTGGCCAACTGTTGTTATTAAATTATGCTTTACTCTTAGTTCCCTTTTACTCTTTCCGTGATAGCAAACCAGCGAAATAAAGCCTGGAAACTGACTTGTTTCCTGTAGTGCAGCAGCCATATATTGCCTTATGAGAGCCCTGTAATTACAGATCGATGTTTGAAGAGGTTGGGTTCGATATCTTCGTTTACTGAGAAGTTTTAATTTGTTTGATGTGACTTGATAAAATAGAGTATGACTGAGCGGGATGAATGGATCTTCAAAACTAGCCATACAAAGCTGAGATTTTTGTTACCCAGTATAGAAAGCTTCTGCTGCCCTCTTGTGGTCTCTGTATAGAGACGTTGCTTTCGAGCTTTCGGAACATGAATATGAATTTTCTTTTTGAGCTGTCAGTAAAACTAAAGATGTCCTTATGTTGGTAGGCAAGAGCTAATAGTACAGGATATGGAGTATGTTTCTACGATAAAACTGCTACATTTGCGGATGGCAGGAGTGCAGCAGATGTTATTTCATTGTTTGCAAAGCTTTTCACACCATGTCCTGCAGTATTCATATGTCCAGGGTAGGACTGTGTGGAATGGGTAGGTAAGGAGTGGGAAACTGAACGATGAGGTGTGGAGAGCGTTCAACACTACACAAATGCTGCTATCAGACTACTACAGGTCTCCATAGCGAGACTAGTTGTGTTTAACATTCTTATTGATTGCTCAGAGGAGTTGGCAGGTGAGATGCCCAGTGACAAGGCTGCCATGCAGAGATCTAGACTGGCTGGAGAACTGACAGGAATTAGCTTTCATGGAACTTGTTTTCTAATACCAGATCCCTAGAGTGTCTTCAGAATGCTATCCTGAATGTGTTCAGAAGTTTGTTTTGTAAATTACGTAACATGCTGAACCAACTAGTCAACTTCTTGTCTGGTCAGAAATGTAGATCATCACTGATTGCTTTGCAAAACTTGTAATGGATCTCTGCAGCAGTGATTCAATCTCTCTTTGGTGTTGGCTTCAAGAAGTTAGCCTCTAATTTGCCCTAAGGTAATAGCCAAGTAATTGTGAACCTGAAAAACAGAATGCATTCTTTACAATTCTGTATTGCTAACTTAGACTAAACCTTATCTGCTCTTAGGCAAATTTTTAAAAAAATTATGTTAATTTCTTTAGTCTCAGTGATGCATTGCATTTTTCAAGAGATCCATCTTCTGTTTACTTTTAACGATATATGCAGAAGCAAGATCTGCTGTTCAAGACCTGTGTAAAATAAATTTGAGACTGAAAAATTCATTGTTACCATGTGGTTTGTTCAAATTATTGTCTTGTGAGTTCCTAAGGTATCGTGGAGTAACTGCTAATATTACAGAATTTTGTAGACCGGGCAGTTGAGCACTTAAAATATATGCATTGCAGTAATTAAGTTGCATCATCTGCTCAAGACTAGAAGTCTCATTGGCCTGTGTAGCCCTCCAGAGCAGCTCTGTGTGACTGCTGCACCTGCCATGCAGTTTTCAGTAGAGTACTGACTGTAAACTTGTAAACAAAGTAAGGCTTACATCTGTGTGCCCCAGAGTATCTTCTTCTGGAGAAGTGATTCCAGGTAAACTGTGTGGGATTCGGCAGTGGTTTGGCTCAAGTGATTTGAGCGATCCCTAGCAAAGCCAGAGCACTGCAAGGGCCACAAGCAAGCCGGCTGCAGCCCTTCTGCTCCTCTGCACTGCTCCAGCTGGCCGAGAGGGAGCTGAAGGCAGAGCAGGTCTGGCTGGCTGTCGGTGGTTTTAGGCAGTCACAGGGGAGAGCTTTTGTTTCTTTGGGGTTTTGCAGCAATTTGGACCAGTGTGCCTAAATTCAGTTAAAATAATTCTTTGGATCTGGGCCTGAACAAATTAAGTTCCTTTGGACCTTGAATCTCTGGGCTGAAGTGAAATATTTAACATCTGCTTACAAGTGATTAGTTAATGTGGCAAGATGAACTTTTAAAGACTTGTGAGTGTTCTGGCTTGTATTTCTTGTGTTAGGCTTCATTTCTGTGAAACTTCTTTAGCAGTCACAAAGTGCAAGAATATGGTCAAGTTAAAGCTCTTTTTAAATGTTACCTATGGAAACTTTACTGAAATTTTAATATGCAGCTTAGCCTACTGGTGATTGTCTTTGTTCAATGGTTGGCTATTACTGTGTACAGTAAGCCAGATCTATGCAAGGGAGATGAGAAATGCGAGTCTTTTAGGAAAATATTTATTGGCAGATAACACAGTATCCCTTTTCAGAAAGTTAATTCTAACATGTATTTCCTAGTGTTCAGAAACAACTGTATGGTGCTGATTCTGGTCTTTCTCTGTCACTTGTTTAGTTTTCTATTGGTGCCATAAAATGTTAGTAAGTTTTCAGATATCTGTAACTAATCTTGTATGTTCTAATTCTGTGGAATACAAAAAATTGACTTGGAGGCGAGTGAGTTGAACTTACTTTTAGTTAACTTCTAACTGTAGCTCATCAGAAATGAAATATTAACTTCTTGTTCTAACGGCCATGTGTCGTCTGTACAGACTTTTATCACAATCTTCTAATTGTTCCCCACAGGCATCTAGGAATTAAATTTCATTTTGTCTATACTGGACTTAATTGTCCAACTATGTTCTTTTACCCTCTGTATTACAAACTGGTTTGTTTCTTTTTCTTTTAAAGTCTCACAAAGAGTTACCTTTCCAGTCCCTGTCAGTCTATATTTCATGTCTACTTTCCTACAGTAGGAAAGCCTCTTACATGTGAGTGCACATACATGTGTTTGTGGGCTTTTTTCTGTAGCACTTAATAAAAGAAGGTTGTGGTCCATGAGAATGGCTCCAAGAAACTGGTTTTTGGCTTCTGCTATTTGGAAGTTAGGAATAAAGAGATTAATTAATCTCCATGTTTACTAAGTTCAATGGTATTTAAATGTACTTTCATTTTTTATATAACCATCTTTGTTTCAGAACAGTCAAATGGAGGAGGGGTGTGTGTGTATATATATATATAAAGCAATCTTTTAACAAGTGCCATGCTTTTACTTAAGAAAAGGCAGTTTGTAGCACAAACGCTGTCCAATTCTCCCAGTATCAATGCTGGTTATGCAAAAACGAGATTTTACTCTTCACAAGAGGGCGCTGCAACTTTATTTTTGTGTGCCTTATTGCCAGCCATGAGATCTAGCAATGGAAAGGTGAAAAATACTGTGGCTCTCTAGCATAATTAGTTTTAAAACCAAGCTCTTAAAGATTGTCAGCTCAGTTTTCTTTTAGAGAGGAAAAAACCCAAACAAATTATTGAAAGTAATGCTGAAATTTGAGTCAAGAGCTTTGAAGTAGAAAGGTCCTTTTGCCAGCTTCAGGGTCAAAGTATTGTAGCTGGTGATGACTAAGGTGAGCTACACAAATCTCTGATCTTTTTCAAAAGGAAAGACTGTCTGAAAATAATGAACTAATTTATTTACTTATCAAATCCTTAGTGTCATTAGACAGCCCAGCAGGCAAGTGATTGTAAGAGGAGTGTTCACTTAGTAAAGATTAATTATAGCCTCTGGCATATCAAGTTTATTATGTCCAATAAGTATGGCAAACAGCTGGAGGAACATGCCTGCCTTTACACTTGATAGCATTCTCTTGCCTCAAGTTCTGATTCCTGAAAGAATAATTAGTAGTTGTGGGTGAATTGTTCATAATTCTGCAAACTTTGTGTGCGTGTATTTAATTTGGTCCTATAAGTAAAGCAGAATGAAGATATTGGGTCTGATAGTGAAGTCGTCAATGTGTAACTTTTTGAACAATGTCTGAATTATACAGCAGAGCACTTGGTATTGATTATCTTTAATCCACACATTCATTGGATTTAAATATTCTGCCTAGAATGGCTTTTCTTAGTGGAAATATGAAAGACTAGCAACCCATGAATGGTTGGACTTTTAAGGTCTACCTGCTGAAGAACTCAATTGTAATGAGCTGGTTTTAAAGGTTTCTGTAATGATTCTTTCATACTTCTGGAATTACTTTCCATTGAATTATAGGAACTCATGAAATCTAAGTTACAAAAAGCTTAGATCACTGAAGAGGCAAGGGGGGCTTGGCACTGTATTGTGTGACTAACTGAAGAGGTCATAATAGTCTACAGAGGGGAAAAAGTGCTTGACATATGTTTTGTTATATGCTTTTGTAAAGAATATATATGAAGAATATACTGTAGGATTATGACCTGGGGGTCTGGAGTAAAAGCTAATAAAGACATCCAAATATATGATGACAAAAAAGATTCCTGAAGAATTGAATAGAAGGTTGAAAGGTGCTTCAATAGAGTAAGGAAAGCTTCTGATAGCAAAATGAATTGAGGATCTCGAGAACAGGATTTAGCTGAAGAATTTGAATTTGCTTTTTATGCAGTCCTCTGAAAGTCATGTCAGAAAGGGAGATGACTTTTGGTTTAAACAGTAGGAACCTCACATTGGTGAGTGGTGGGGACAATTATTTTGAGTTTTGGAATTAAAGCAGAATGAGCAGTCAGGATGGACCTGTTAGCAGCCCTATTTTGAACTAGGGGTAGAGTGATTTTTCTTAAAGAATAAGAATGTCTAGATAAATAATTCGTCAAGAACAGATAATAGTCACTGGGTGCCTAGTTGAGTCTTTTAATGTTGTATGACTGCTTTTATTAAATTTGATGTGATCCCAAGTGGGAAGGAATAAATCACAACAGTGTATTGCAGGACACTTGTGAATCTAGGTGATGACAGTGCTGTGGTGAACTTGAAAGCACTAACCATCCTGAATACCTTACTCTGTAACTTACTCCTTGTGACGAGCTACTAACTTGTGGTTAACTCTTGATTGTGTGAGGACTGGAATCTTGGTTCTAGCTAATGAGCCTGGTTTGCAAACAGAGGCTCATGCCCTGCATTTGGAAGTTCTGATTCAACACTTATCCAATGGTAATTGTCAAGTGCCTGGACTCTGTCACTGTGCAGACCTGTGTTGAAGTGAATTTGTTCAAGGTGGATCTAGGAAGAACTCAAATTAAAAAAAATAATTCACAAGCCATTTACTGTCTTTTTGGCTGTTAAACCCTTCCTCTTGCAGCAAAAAAACCCTCAGAACCCCATTAGCTAAAATATTTTTTAACTGCAAATGATAGGCCACCTTTTTCATCACTTTTATGAAAAGTGGTCTTCAAAGCTGAAATAGCAGAAGTTTGTCTTATGTACCCAGCAGTCTTGTTGATGATATTAGGAAGATATTATTGGAACACAAGAAAGAAAACGCTTGCCCTGTGAGGAAAATCTGCTCCAGAAGAGAAGCTAGCTCCAGGAAGTATTAAATAAAATGCTAGAAGGTCTTACTTTGACAGCATTAATATGAGAGCTTCAGGGGAGAGAAAAAAAACCCACACAAACAAAAAATAACAAAACCACACCCCAAACCACACAACCAAAACACCACACACAAATATATTGTCATTGCTTTGCTTTGAGTAATGAATTATCATTGCTAATGAGTAACTGGACTCCACCTCATCAAGAAATAGGTGAATTTGAGTGCAATTCATGGAACTGGTTTTGAATCTAGGAGTGTTTTTTCTGCAGTTAGGATCTAGCTCTCCACAGCTGAAAGAATTGATTCACTAAAACAGTCTGATAAAGTCTGTTGGTTATGTTGTGTAAAAACTTATGTGATGCAAAATAAGTTAATTCTCAATTGCCTGTGTCAACTTTGGTTAAAGGAGAACTCCTTATATCTTTCTGGTAGTACTGTGAAAGCATTACTTCTGAAGTTGATGGGTTATATAGTGCTTTCTTCCTCACAATTGTTTCTTGTTAAACTGCCTAATCTCTCAGGTAATTATCAGTGTGGTGTTAGAACTTTCATGTGTTTTTGAAGTCAAAAAGTTACTGTGGCCTTACTGGTTTTGAGCTAGTTGTTGAATTGCCTACATTGATTTATTCTTAACAATTTCCAATGCTTTATAGTAACTGAAGACCCCTCCATCCTGGCATACACTGTTTATCACAGCTGGGATGTGCAATGCTGAGGGAGGGCTTGTCAGGGGGAGCATGCTATTTGTCTGTGTACTTACTTGACACCTGGAGCATGTCACTAAAGCATTGATTTCTCCCTTACCTTGTCAAGGTCTTGGATGGAAAGCACTTAGCTGATCTTTGCCATCCAAATTGCAGACCTCTTTGAATATCTTTATTTTCAAAACTTTGTTGTATTGCTAGAATGTTCCATGTCATAATTCCATCCTCTAGTAGGAAAAAACCCCAGGGTGACAGAAGAGTTTTTCTTAGAATCTTAGTGATAAGATATGATGAAATACTGTAATAAAAATGGAATTTAAGAATGCAATAAACCTGCACTGGTTTGTGGTCTGGCTTTCTACTTCTGTTGCTGTGTGCATTCTGATTTGAGGTACTGGGCCAAGCTGCTCTTGCTGTGTGTCATACCTTGCAGGCTGATGCTAACTGGCATGTGTAGAACTTCTATTATTTGATGTCTGAATGGGTTTCTTACAACATTTAGCCTATGTTCAGTGAAGTCTTATTCTTTAATATTTAGGAGAATGATTTAAGTACAAACTGACTAGGTGTGTGTATGTGCAACCAATAACATGAATTAGGTAATATCAAACTCTGATTATTTTAGTTGCACAGAGTTGAACACACCAACTATGAAGGAAGGTACAGAAGTACTTTGTACTGCTTTTCGTACTTGTTCTTTTAGGTTGCCTTCTATGATGTTCAGTTTTGTAGTTGAAGTACATAAACTTTTGTAGCTACTCTAACCCTTCACACCTTCAACTCTTGTAGAACCTCGTTTGTATAATAGTGCTGTATATCCAATTGTCTTGTAAGGATTTGTGATCAATAACTTATGGGCAGTTGAAGCTTTTGAGCATGAGAACAAGGTAGAACATGTTTGTCATGAAAGCAGCTACACTGGACAAAGCACAGTGGAGTTTCTGGGAGGAGAAAATGCAAGTGGACAGAAGGTATGACTGCATAAATTAACTGGATGTTCAGTCTTTCCGTTATTTATGAAGGATTAAAAGAAAATAACAGTTAAGTGGTCAGTCAACAACAGCCTTCTAAAATTTACTTAACCTACAGGTCTTTCATGAGTGTGCTGAACTAACACTTTATAAAAGAGAATACTTGTAAGATTGTTAAAGGAAATTGTCTTGCATTTTCAGGCTAGGTAAAAACTCTTCCCGCAAAACAGAAAACAAGTTATAGTAGATACTGATTTAATGTGGGAAACTTCTAATGTGTGGCTCTTTGTGCAGAGGTTACCTTGTCTTCCAGCAAAATAGACACAAGCTTAGAATCTCAGGGTCCTGAACTCTGTCATGTTGTGATGTAGGCTTGTTGTTTCTTTCCACCTCACCTGGCAGAAGGCAGAAATTTGATGTTGAACAATTCAGTGAGATACTTTTCTAACTGATGTTAAAAAAAAAATGCACACAAAGCTTAAGAGATGTGTAACGTACTTAAGAATTCTAAAAGCTTGATTCTTAAACTTCAGTGAATTTGTCAAGTACTAAAACATATTTACTGGTTTGACAATTTTTTTTTTCAGCCAGCCAAACACAGCTTGTGTTTCTAAGGAGAGAACAGATTGTCGTGGTTCCTTCTCCTTAGTGTACAGAAACATGGGTGTATTTGACAGCACCAGAACAGCATGTTAGGACTGAGACTCAGGCGTATGTGCATGAGTCTTTGGTTGAGCTTTTACCATCTTATTCTCTTAGGTTAATAAAGAGCAAGTAGTCATTTATTTGAGAGAATACTGCTGTGTGAATCCTGGGTATGTACTATTTAAAAACAATTATGAAACAGTCTCTTTTTCATGTTGCTATTTAGAGATGAAACAAGACTGACTTGACATGTATTTCATAGCGAAGTGTATTAAGCTGGCTTATCAGAGGTAGACAGATTGCTTCTCCAAGAACCATAATTAATATAAGTACCAAATGTTACCAGTCTAGTTTAGCCATACAAATAATAATAAAAACCCCTGAAAAACAGAGGGATAGCAGTATGTAGTTCATGTGCCACTGAGAGCTTTAACAGTTCAGCTCTGTTTTCACTAGAAATGCAGAACACAGTAGTAGGAGAAGTATTATAGCACCCACAAAATTTAAGTATCTTGATTGTGTACCTGGAAACTAATTGCAGTTCATTCTTATTACTTGAAATTGCTTCACCAGATGCATCTGGCTTCTGGTGACGAAAACCTGCTGATTGATAGGAGGAAAAACTGTGAAAGTACTGGTTAAATGCATGACAGAAGGCAATTGAAAATGAACTTTGTTGCCAGCATGCAGTGCTGAGTGAACATGATCACTGACGCAGTGTACAGCTACATTTCATACTGTGGAACTATTTTTCAGGCATGCTAAGGAAGCAGTGTGCGGAGCCTGCCAGCTGTGGAAAGATGCAGCTGGAAGTTGTTACAACAGGAGTTGTCCACACAAGGATTCAAACTAGTCAAAGACTGCTGCTGGTTGAGTCTTCCTGCACAAAACCAGTTGCAGGTCTAATATCTCATTGTGTACTGTAGTTATAGTATGAAATATAGTTACAGTATTCCTGCACAATCCGTTTAGCTAGCCTGAAATATTTAAACACCAGATTTTGCTTCCTGGGAGAATTTTTTGTAGGGGTCACAGCTGCAATAACTTCTAATTAATTACCTCTAGTAATGAGCAAGAACACTTCAAGATTAGCTGTTTGATTAGATGGTCTAGAGGCTTGCCTTGTGTATTATCTATTCAGTTTTGAAGTGTGGTGTTTGTTGTTTTTTTTTTTTTAACTTTTCAGTTACCGTGACTGCTGAAGCAACTCAATATTTGACCTAGGTAAAACACCCCATACTGAACTGGGGAGCCTGTATTATATGTGAGCAAATTCCTCACCTTGTTTATAAAGATGTTGGGGAATGTTCCTATGCTGCTCAAATAAATGTGTATTTATTAAATGAAGAAACATGAAACAATCTTTAGAAGCTTGTGTTGTAAAAAGTAACAGTAAAAGTAAAATTCCACTGGCAGAAGTTGGACTGAAGATGAAAGCAATCTATGTTCTCCAGAAGACGAATGACTGGGGTCATAATGGTCATTGTAAGGTCTCTTGGAATTGAAATCCAGCTGAAGATGTGGAGAGTTGCAGAACAGATATGCTAGGTGAATGGGAATACTCATGTTAGGTGTTATGTGACTTTTTCGGCTGATCTCTTGCTTCTTGTAACTTTTCTCAGTTTATCCTCAGTATATTCAGACCTATTTTTTTTTTTGCCTTCATTATAAACTTTTCAGCTAGATTCAAGGTCTACTAGGCAGTCTTCAAACTTATGAGATGATAGGCTAGTTGTGAGATTAGACAGGTGATTGCTCCTGTTGTCATGGGAAATGCAGAATACAGATATACTCAATTAAAACAGCACAGCATGATCTGTAATGTGTAAATGTGGAGTTTTCTCTGCTTCTTTCAGGGTATTTCTTAAAAAAGTAGTTGGCAAGTAATAGTCTGTTTCATAAGTACACAAAAGAAAAGTTGTCTTAGCTGATTTATAGAGATTGTCTTAGTTGATTTATTTGAAAATAGGGAAGTGGCCTATTGCATGGTTAAGTTTAGGTTACTTTCTCTCTTGCCTGGCTATCATGCAGTTCCAGTTTTGAAAAGGATACGTGGGATAGAAAAAGCTAATATTGTTGCTATGGGAACAATCATTTGCTTCAATACAGACTATTTGCTGCTGCTGAAGTTTGTGGCATCTCTGTGCTGCGTGCTGCCCCAGTGCTAAAACAATGTGCAGCCAGACTAGAAGGGAGGTCAGAAACTTGGAGAATGCAATGTAATAATAAATAATGGCTTAAATATTTTTCAAATACTCTTAGAAAATGCTTCTGCATTTATCGTCCTTTTCTAATACCTGGCACTTTAATGTCTGAATTGCAGTGAATCTTGCGCTACAAATACAAGCAGGACATTAGTACATAGCTGAATGGTTTCCAATTTGGAGGGGACCTGTGTAGGAATTCTTCTGTGTTTTCAGAGAGGTAATGAAGAATCTTACAAAAAAAAAAAAGCATTCTTCTTCAACAGAGGAAGCAAGTAAATGTATTAAATCCAGCTACTCTGAAAGCTGGAAAATGTGTTTGTTTGTGATTGCAAACAAAACTAAACTAAGGGTGGAATGCAGTGAGACCAAAGTTTTTTTTTTTTTAGTAGCAGGATCATTTGATTATCTAGGTACCTCTTATCCTTAAAAACATAAGACAGTGAAGATACTGTAAATAATCCTGTAAAAATGTAATCATCAGGTGCAACTCCTGTGGCTGCAGTAGACTGTGTAATATTGGACAATCAACATAGTATTCAGGTACCATCTAGTGGGGAATTTGAGATAGTGTTCTGAAAATGCATACTATAAACTCTCTGTGATCATTAGTATTTATGTATTATATTATGAGGAACAGCTGGTTTGTTTGTGTGTGAATTTTTTGTTTTGTTTGATGGTAGTCCTTTCAAGTAACACCATCTGTATCTTAAGGCCCACTGTAGTGGCTAAAGCATGCAAGCGGTAAAATGCACAAACATCAAGTTGTATTCCTTGGTTTTCTTTCTAAAAATCAAAAAATATCTGTGTCCCTTTAGAATCTGAATGCCTCCATCTTCTTACTTTTTTTTTTTTTAGAAAAAACAACAATAAAACAAAACAGGCATGCTGAGTTAAATTAGTGTGGCAGGTACAAATTCCAAAGTTCAGTAACTGGATTACAGTTGCATTGGCATCTAGACTGTATGTACAATTGAATGTGAGAGTAAAGTAGTAGGAGTTGAATTTGTAAAACAGTTATGTTACATAAACCTGTATGTTCATCAGGTATTTAAATGAAGTGTTTTTCCTGTGCTGTTTATTTACCAATGCTTGTAGAGATAAGTCGTTGGTAGTTGAATGAAATGGAGTGTAGTAAAGATGTAAACAAAAACTAAATCTTGCTTAGTGACAGTTTCTAAAACAAACTGTGAGCCTCAAAGCAGAAATTTATGTTGCTTCTGCCCAGTTATCACCAAGAAGCAGTTGAAGTCCTGGTGTTGAACTCAGTGTGGCGCTGTTCAGACTGGCGTCCTTATTTCCATTGAATTTCTTCTGAGATGCACCTGTTCTTCCGTATTAACATTCCTTTCACAGTAGGGCAGTACACCTTGGTGTACCTTTTAATAAAGCTTTAAAGTGTGTGTAAGGAAAATGTGCAGTTTAGCATCTAGTGATGAAGTTTACTGATGCAGCTTTCACTGTATCTAGAAGTGCCTACTTAGTCCTATACAGCCAGCTTGTCACTTAGATCGAGTAGCTAATCATTAGTGGGTGTTATAGCTCCATTTGCGGTGGATCTGTCTTGTCGACTACATATAAGTTTAAGCCAAGCTAACTCTCAAAAGCCACTGAGGTTGGATGTTCCAGTATTGCCAGTAATAGCAAAGATCACTAAACTGGTGTGGAATTCATGCTGATTTAGAGGGTTGTGCTGAAATGCACTGGTTTTGTACTGGAAAGAGAAAATGTTGTCCTGCACTGTGGTTAAAAAACAGTGAAGGAGTAACTACAAAATGTACCAGCACAGCTAATTTTTGGCTACTTCCTTCATGTGTGGTTTATTGGGGCTTTTTGTTTAGGGGTTTGGGTTTTTTTGAGCTGCTGTATGCTGTGTGCTCTTTGATCAGCTGAGGTTAAACTAGCTCTAGCCTTGCAATGGAAGTAATCCTGGAACTGCCTTCCTAAAATCTTTTTTGGATTTGGTGGGTGGGTCACCTACAAGTATCCAAGCTCTTCAGAGGCTGTTTTGATCCCTGATTATGGAGAACTCCTGCTTAACTTCAATGCGTTGCTGATGGAGTGCTGTGTCGGAGGGAGGATCTTCTATAGTCAAATGTGTTTGTGGAAGCCCATAAGATACCTGTATGGCTATATGCTCTCATACTGTTGAGTACTTCTCTACTGCATAGTTCTGTGAAATACTGGCCTGTTTTGTTTAGCTAAATACATCTCTGCAGTTAACCATTTACAAAAACCTGAGAATGTGGGTTTTCTTCATGGGGAGACAAACAATCAACATCTATCTCTAAGCAAGGGTACTAGTGGCTTGTAATTAGTTTGTAGTAGGTAGACGACAATATGAGCCAGTCCCTGTGAACTCATATCACGTACTAGAAGATTTTATCTTCTGGGTTAAAATATAAGTTGGTTTGGTTTAGAATCTGGTAGAGTTGTGCTATTTGACATGCTTGAGTTTTGACTGTATGCATTCACTCCTGCTTGTCAACTGAAAATTTCAAGTGACTCCAGTGTTGAGGTTTGAGGGTATTTTTTGGTTTGTATATAAGACTAAGATTTGAGCTGATATTTTAAGAGGATTTTGATGTGTTGACTTCTGAGACTGTCTTGAGAAAGGTGTCTCCCTGCTCTTGAAGCTCTTTCTTGTTCCTGGTAGTAAAAACCATTCTGAGTAAGCTTGAAAATCAAAGGCTGCTGCATGGTGCTAAAGCAAGATCTATAAAATCACCTACTTAATGATGGACTTAGTGATCACTCTGCTACTGTTACTTCCGAGCTGTGTTGAAATGCAAGCCTAATTTGTCAACAGCAAAGACATGCTAATAGCTCCGTAAGTTCACAGGTTAAACAACATGCAATAAGAATTTCATGAGTTAGGGCAACTGGATTATAGAAATGAAGTGAGCAGACTATTTATCCATCGAGAATGAATCAAAGAGTTCTACATAAACTATCAAAGTATCAAAGTACCTGGTAGATATATAGTAGCATAATTATGATTCTGAAGACTTTTATGAGATTGTACAGACTTGCTACTTTGACAACATAGACTTTTCCTGTAGCCAGACACTGTTTTCTAGTACTGGGCTTTAGCATGTTGAGAAGTTAAAATAAAGCAGACTTCTTTGGGCAAGGCAATTGTTGGTTACAGTATTAGGAAAAAATACCAATGAAGAACAGGGTTCTAGACTGAAAACTTGCCTTCTGCTGACTGCAGTAAACCATTGCTCTTCGTTAGCCAGTGCTTGATTGGCAGGATCAGTGGGTTGTCACAGAAACTAAACATACTTGCTCTAAGCAATACAATAGGGAAAGCTATTTAGCTTGGAGTTCATTTTCTTGTTCTTTATTCCTGCAATGCAGGGAGCTTTCTATAGACATCTACAGAAAAAATAGAAAAAGTGTTTCGTTGGGTGTTTGAGACCAAAATGGGCTACAATACAGCAGTTATGGAATCTGTTCAGAAGCCTAGAGGAGAGCCTTACAAAAAAGTAAGACCCTGGCACAGAAACAACTGCTGATGCTATCCAGAGCTTAGCTATAAAGGACAGTACATGTGATAGAACAAGCAGAAATTGGATATTGACGTGCTCCAAATACAGACTGTAACTATGAAGCAAGCAACTTGTTTATTGGCATTTTGTGCTTGAAGGGATTGATGTTTGTGTTACTAATGCTGTGGAGTTAAAGGCAAGTTTCATAGTGGCTCTTAAAATCTGGGTTTACAGGCACTAGTGGGAGATTGTCATCTAAACGGATGAATTCCCTGCATAAATACGCAAGGAAAATTATGTACTTTGCCTGAGAAATTTTGCTGTCAGCATAGCCTCCTGGAAACTTGTGCTGAATCTCACAGAAATCTCACAGCAATGTCACAGAAATCAATGAAGCTCTAAATCTCAGGCATTAACTGGGGTTTTTTTGTTGTTTTGTTTTTTGTTGTTTTTTTTTTTAAGCAAAACTCTGAACATGTATGTATAGGTGTATCTTCTAATTTTCTGACTGGAACAATTTCTGTTGCAGTGACTTTTAAGTATAGATAGCAATTACATCTGTGGAATAATCAAAAAATGTTATCTAAAACATCTCTCAGAAATCTGTTCAGTATTTAAAAACTGAAGGACCTACCGAGTTCTGTCTATTCCCAACTGTAAAAGTAATCCATTTGACCTATCTTCATATGTACTCTGTATGTCCAATGTATCTGATTGCAATAAACTCTGTTTAAGCAGTTTAAAAATTGGGTTTAAAATCCATCTTTATTCCTCTAGATGCAAAGACTTAGAGCAACTTCTCTACAATTCCATGCCTGAAGATGTACTTGAAGTAAATTACTGTCCTAACAAGACCTGTGTCATTGGTATTTTAGGTAGATGGGAGTCTGGCTAAAATTTACGTGTTAGATATTTAGTTCCTTTCAATATTCAACATTTGCACTAGAAGATTGTCCATGTGTAAAGATACATGCTGCTAGGTTAAATTACTTTGCAGACTAGCCTATACTTCTAACAGCTTCTTTTGTTAAAGCGCTTGTGAGTAATGCTTATGTGTATGTTTTGAGGGTGAAATTTGAATTTTATATCTGTTTAAAAATGTTGAATCATGTGTGTTTCTTTAACAGAGGTATAAAACTCAAACATATAAGCAAAACTTTTAACTCTAAATAGTGTATTTGCAGAGCTGAATGATTATTCTATAGCAGCATGCAACTTGTGTTTTTTGTTTTTTATTTTTATTTTTGATTGCTACATATAGCAACTCAAGAATAAAAAATTTATCCAGGAACTCTGTTTTTATAAATATGACACTTGTAAAGTTATTTGGGTAGCCTATTATTTGAGCCTGGTTGTCTGTTATGTGAGGCTGATGTATGGTAGGTATACCAGAATGACATAAATTAGTTGCTTTGAACTATTGTAAAGCCTGCAAACAAATTGATTCAAAACAGTGAGCTGGAACAAAACTTCTACCTGCTTCTGAATTCTGAAAAAGCTCCAGCTTAGTCCTGGGGGTCTGTTCATGGCTTTGACTCCCAAGCAGGTGTATGCACAATATGTTTTTTTTCCCTCAGCTTAGAGATAGCTCATCCCCAGGTATTTGAGGGATAGTGGTATTTTGCCTCAAACTGAGTAGAGGGTGAAGTCTGTTTATTAAAAGACAGGTTAGTTTGGATGGGGAGAGGTTACTAAAGGCCAGAGTTGTTCAATCAGCTGCTATTTTTTTTTGGGGGGGGGAGGGAGTGGTCCTCCCCTCCCTTGTTCTGTCCTTGAATGATATATCAATTTGGAGGTAAAAAATGATTCCTTAGGTTAAGTCAGCTAACAAGTAAAAGCCTGTAGATAAAAAGACTGTTTTTCTTAAATACTTTGAAATACCTGAGCTGTGTGTCACTCATTTGTGTTTAGACAGAGTGGTATTTCTGCCTTGTATTTACTTATCCAAAGCTCATGCAATTAACTGTCATATTATACCTGCAAAGGCCAAAATTAACCTCTGGGGAGTGGAAGAGGAATAGAAGATGTATTTCTCCCAAGAGTCTGTTTCTTGCTCTGTTGAGTGTCTCGCTAATGAGTTTGAAGTCCAGTAAGCTGTCCGAGTTCAGTAAATGGCACTTTAATACACTTGTTGGACCTACCTCAATTTGCACTGATGGAGGGATGAGTAGGAAAGTGAGATCCTACTACTTGCTGTAGTGGTTTTTATTATACCCTCAAGAGACAGTGAAGAAAGAAGTTCAAGCTGGCTGGCACTTGCAAATAGATGTTAAAACATTTATCAGAACTAAGCTGAGGTTGGCAGATTTAGAGCCTCTCTTTAGCCAAATACGTGTTGGCTGATGTTTTTTTTAAGTCTACGTTAGCATCTTGTTTTAAATGCTGTGACATTCACTTGGGAGTATGAAATACAGCTGCTATATCTGTAAACTTAGAGCTGAACTGGAGCAGCTTAGGTGTAATTTTATTGCCTGTGAATAGGCTACTGGGGTAGCTTTCCTTGTGCATACTTCTGCGTATATTTAACTTAAAGCTAACGAACTGAATCCAGAAATTTATAACAAGAATTACTCTGCCACTGGACAGCTCTTAAATCTGGTGGAGTGACTTGTATCTTGTTTTAGATTAACTTCACAAACTAATTATCCAATATTAAACAAGTATTCCTTATCTGATGACTGGTGTCACTCCAACTATTTCCAAGTTGCGTGTGGCCTGGCTGAGCACTGGAAGTGGTCACTGCTAATGAAAGTGGTCACTGAGTGGGGCTGCCTGTTGCTACTGGTGGGATCCATCATATGTGTATGTTCCTTCTATCTCTTGTGAACTGGATCTAAAGTTCTTAGTGGTTGTTTGGGAGGTATCTGTATTTGGTCATAATAAAAAACCTGAACTTGGTGTGCTTCTCTTTCCTCTCCATAAGGGAGGGGAGCTGTAAATAAACTAGCAATTTCTTCACAGGGTCTCCAGAGAAAGTTCTGTAGTCTTGTGTTTTTATCCTGTGAGCTGTTTTATGCCCTTATCTTCAACTTTTTTTTAACAAAAAAAACCACAAAAAAAGGCCAAACATGACAAAAATACAAACAAATATCACAAAATCCAACGCCTTTTAAAACATCTATATTTTTTTTTTTCCCCCCTCATCTACTGTCTAGTCATCCTTAATGGAATGTCTTGGCACCTGGAAAGGGTTATGCTGGTGACTAAGCTATGGGAGGGTGCTGGTTTTTTGAGCTGATCAAATGTAGTGAGACTCTTGTGTTTCTGTGATTTTTTTTTTTTTTTTTTTTTCCTTCCACAAAAACCTGCTTTTGATAACCACAGCACTTCTGCAGTGATCACATTTATCTTGGATGCTTCAGAGGGTGTGTGACTGTCTGTATGAAGTTATACCTTAAATTAGTTCTTTAACTTTTTAATGCAAAAGTGCTCTATTCAATATCAAAGTTAAAAGCAGCTTTTCAGATAAGTTGCTGGGAAAATCTCATGTATGTGCTATGTGTAATATTCTCCACTTCAGCGAAAATACGGAGTGACAGAGTCTGTACTGGAATTTATGGTGATACCTATGTGCTGGGCTTTTTAGGAATTGACAGTCCTTCCCATCTGCAATTAAATGTACTTTTTTAATTAACTGAAATGCCAAGAAGGCTGCGTTAGATGAAGTGAGACCTTATCTGCATATCCTCTCCTCCTTTCCCGGCTATAGAACACTTACTGCCTACGAAAATGCTTGGTGATACCTATTAAATTTTCTTCGTAAGTACTAAATCACTGAAGCACAGGAATTTTTATGAAAACATCTGCAGGCAGAACCCACTAGAGGGCGACGTTGTAAAAGGAATGATGAAACTGAAGTCTGTTGGGGAACGTGGAAACCCAATCTTTGAGCTGTGGGGGAGAAGGTAAGAGACTGATCTTGCATAGCTCTTAAATCCACTAATAGGGAAGGCTGCGTGTGTTTAACTATCAAGGCTTTGATCTAAATTTTTGATGTTGCTATGAACTGAAGTTTAAAACGTTTTACCTAGTGTTCTAAACTATTTTCTCTTGCTGTTACTGCTATTGTGTAACTATTGGTCACATTTGGGCATCTCCAGCATTAAGTTGGATTTTTAGGGGCAAGCTTTTTTTGTAAGGATTTACTTTGCTGAGTTCTTGGGTAAAACTTTAAAACTATTTTTGCTGTTGTCAAGTGTGAATGCAGAAGGGTGAAAATTACTTCTACGATCAAACAGTAAAAGATAAGGTCAGTGGCTTGATGGAGGATCCTGCTGGGAAATCTTTGAGTAAACTTATGCTGATTCTAAGCTATGGGTACTCTCAAACTTTTTTTTATTCTTCAGAGGCTGAAAAATGTGCTTTTCTTTATAGATATGTGAGGGTAGTATTCTGTGGAGACTTCAGAATAATGCTGGAGATCTAAGTTTTTTGTTATAATGACTATCTTGAGCTGCTGTATACTCCACAAGTGTGAGAAGAAAATGTTTTTGAAGTATGGTGAAATCACAAGTTTAGGCTTGCTGTCTTGATGATTCTTAACAAACTGGAAACAACTTTAGCTCTACGGTTGAAAACAGTAATTTTAAAATCTATTTTTAATATATTGTGTTGCAGTGCAGTAGGAAAATTAATTACTTTTCTATGTATTGAAATATGGTTACAGGTAGATGATATCATTAAGAAGCTAAATTCTGTAAATTAAATAGTTGCATCAGAGGAAAATTGTTTTATTAATGAGTTTATACATGTAGTTTTAGAAAACTCCGAGTAATGAATCTCTGTTGGCAGACTTTCTGACTGAAAGATATTTCTTGTATTTGTCATGCAGTTCTGCAGCAAGTAGAAGTGATCTTAAATTAAAAAGAATATTTGTCATCTACAAAGTATATGAAAGTCTACATAAAAGCTGTCATAGTAAATTCTTCTTTCTTACATCCTCGATTCTTTGATCCATTTAACTTCTGTAGCTTCTGTCAAGCCAACGTTGCTGCTTTCTGATGAATTTATTCTAGATTATCTACCAAAAACCCATCAAGTATATTTATAGTATTTACCTAGTTAAGTTTCTAGGCCCTGCTGTGATGGGAAATTATTATTCTAAACAGATCCTTGAAGAGAAGTCTACATAAGACTGAGTACTATGTCTCAGCTGTGCAGTTGCTCTTCACTAAGACTATGCTTTAGTATCCTAATTCCTGAGTCCTGGCATCATTTTTGTTGCTGTAGCAATCTACTAGTTCTTGATCTTGCCTGGAGCCAGCTTCCTAGCCACGGTCCATTTTATTTAAACTTTCTAGAGCTTTCTTCTTATCTTGTCAGACTCTCTATTAGACTTTCTATTAGAACGACGTCATCTCTTGGCTTGTATGTTACTCCCTTTAGCTTGTTCTGGGGTAGTTGCTGTCTGCAGTGCTGGCATCAGATCCTGTCTGGATAGGCTTAAGTCCTCCGATAAAATAAATATTATAACTGAGCATTGTTTGCTTGTTAAATTGTTGGTGTTTTTATGCAGGCAGGTCACTTGAAGCATGTGTTTTTATAAGAGATTTCTTTTTGAGATGACAGTTACTTTTGGATCTGTAGTTTTTGTCCAGGACTCTTCTGGTGCCTAAATTCTAAAATATTAGACATTTTTTTAAAATTGGGTACCAATGTCTAAAGTCAATGTCATGGGTGCCACCTTGGTTAAGCACATGTGCTCATTAAGGTGCGAGACCTCGGAAGCTTGCAAGAGTTGGAACCAGGTTTCTATTCTTACTTTTTACAAATGCATAGCAGTTATTTTCACCTATATTTATATATGTTTTACTTGATATCCCATATTTTCATTCTCGTGTTCTCTTGGTACTGAAGCAAACCTGTACCAAATTTTCCTGGTTCCTACACCAACTTTGGTGTTTGAATATATGTTCATAATACAGTGCTCTCTGGTTTTTTTCCCACTTGAAAGACAATTTTTAAGTGAAATTTAGTTGCTCTGCTCAAAAATCTGTTAGAAGTTTTCAGTAGATAATGGCAACTTAAATTGCAGTAAGCTGAATTTTGTTATTGGAGACTGCTGGCTGGAAGTCATTAATAAGTTAGCCTTGGAGCTATGTTGACTAACAGGAACACAGAGTAGTTTGTTCAAATGGATAAGTCCAAGAGAGATACCTCGAATTATTCTGATAATTTTCTGTCTTCAAAAAAATTTCATCTTGTTGACTAGAAATTTTAAAGTTTAAGTTTGAAATTATTTGGAGGTGTTTTTTAATTCTGCAAAGCCCTATTAAAACTAATCATCAATTGGAGCCAAAATAGTATTGGAAAATCATTCCTATACAAGCGGAAACTATTATAATTTAAAAAGGTGCAAATGAAATCATATTTTTTCAGGAGATCAATGAAAAGGACTTTATTAGAAAATAAAAATCAGTTTTTAATTTTAGATGAAGTAAGGAAAAATACTACTTCAGTTTCATTGAAATTGATTGGTACACCTGTAGAGAAAAGCAGCTTTATCATCTCATTATCAGTCAATTAATATTTAGGCCTAAATGTGAATACACTTGCAGTTAACTGTAAATGAAGTATTTTATTGAAGTCTTAATAGATGAGGAAAAGTAGGTTTCTGCTGTGCTAAATGAGGTCAGGTAGGGAAAAAAGAGTAATTCTGTTAGGGATTTAAAAATCTTTTCAGTGTTTCTAGAGCTTTAAATGGGCATTTTTTTGGAAGCAAACTTCAATATTTGAAGTTCCCTTATAAGGGGTGCTACTGCTTGTATTGGTAGACCTCCACATTTAGGCATTTTAATATTTCCAAGTGTTGAAAGCGTTTCAAGTCAGAATAACATGTCTGCACTACCTAGATGTTTCAGGTTCCAGGGGTTGAAATGAATCTTGGACAGAATCTTTCTCCTTCAGCACATGCCTTTAGCATTTTTCTAAAGCAGCTGGCAGAGACTTATTTAAAGGAAGGAAGAATGGGAATGGAACTTTTCTTTTGGACTAGGAGTAAACCTGCCGCTAAATCTCCGTGTTTTAGAGTTGCTCTCTTCCTCAATTACCCTCTGAGGTAAAGCTTTTAAAATTAACCTACACTGCTCACCCTGCCCCCCTCAAAACCCCTGAAGAACTCCCATACTAGCAGGATTATTTGAGCTGTAAATGCTGGTGACCACTGTTGTAATGAATGGTCAGGAGAAACCTAATGCAAAGATTAACTTTTAATTGGCTAATGAGCTGGAAAGCTTGCACAGATACTGTTATGAAGTTAATTATGTTATGAAATACAAGGGCAACTGCGGAGTCTTGCACCTGGGAAAAAACAACCCCAAGTACCACTGCAGGCTGGAGACTGACCTGCTGGAGAGCAGCAGAGGGGAAAGGGACCTGGGGGTTCTAGTGGACAGCAGGCCGACTAGGAGCCAGCACTGTGCCCTCGTGGCCAAGAAGGCCAATGGCATCCTGGGGTGTGTTAGAAGGGGAGTAGCTGGTAGGTCGAGAGAGGTCCTCCTGCTCCTCTGCTCTGCCCTGGTGAGGCCACATCTGGAATATTGTGTCCAGTTCTGGGCCCCTCAGCTCAAGAGAGACAGGGAACTGCTGGAGAGAGTCCAGCACAGAGCCACAAAGAGGATTAAGGGAGTGGAACATCTTCCTTATGGGGAAAGGCTGAAGGAGCTGGGTCTCTTTAGCTTGGAGAAGAGGAGGCTGAGGGGTGATCTCAGAAATGTTTATAAATATGTAAAGGGGGAGTGTCAGGAGGATGGAGCCAGGCTCTTCTCAGTGATGTCCCATGATAGGACAAAGGACAATGGGTGCAAGCTAGGGTATAGGAGATTCCACAAAAACATCAGGAAAAGCTTTCCACTGTGAGGGTGACAGAGCACTGGAAGAGGCTGACCAGAGAGGTTGTGGAGTCTCCTTCTCTGTTGATGTTCAAAACCTGCCTGGATGCAATCCTGTGTGACCTGATCTAGGTGATCCTGCTTTGGCAGGGGGGGTTCGACTAGATGATCTTTTGAGATCCCTTCCAACCCCTAATGTTCTATGATTCTATGTGTTTTCACTCAACTTCATATATGCTGCCCAGAGAACAATACATTCTACCTATATGCTCAAAACCCGTGATTTACTCTTATATGTATAGAAGAAACTCATTTGCTGTTTCAGTTGAAAAAAAGAGACCAGTGACCCTATAAGCAGCTTACTGTCATCAGGGGAATATGTATTAGGGTATGATGCTCTTGAGCAATTTGACTACCTGTGCCAATGTGACTACCTGTTTGTTTCTCTAGAGTGCTCCTGTATTTGAGAAATATATCCTTCTGCTCAAACACCAGTTTTACAGTCCATTATTCGAGCAGATAGCTGGTATCTGCCAAGCAGTATGTGCTGGCATTAGTGACATTTCTTGTGTATGGAAGATGTTAAAGGTGAAGAGAAGGCAAATTGCACATTGATACATGATGATTTGCAAGCATACAACTGCACATGTGAATCAGGTAGAGCTGAAATGTATGGGAGAGGAATAAACAGAAAGCTGGTTCAATGTCTGTTTTAATCATTAGCAAGCTTTTTCCTCCCATGATCCTTAATTATCTCATTTATCTAATCTAGTGAGGCATAAGACAGTAACTGCTGCAACAGGACCAATCGTTAGTGGCCTACCCCTATGGATAGAATAGGTGAAGTAACAGTGTAAACTCATTACAGTCCTTTCTAGAGACAACCTCTGCAGGCATCTGCTTAAGCAGATTATTACTGCTGATACATTCCCCAGCTGCTTTATTTTTATTATATTTTTACTATTACTATAGCAAATCCAGATATTGATCTGAAATTCCTCACACTCTGTGGCTCAGTTGAATGTTCATCACGGGGAACTAAATGTTCTGCAAAAGATTTGTCATCATCTTTTTATTTTTTTAGAAGCTGAGGCTTAGTTATCTTTGTACTGCATTTGATCTTACTTTCAATACCTGTGTTGTTTTTTTTTTTTATATAAGATGGAAAAGAGCATCCTGTAAGCTGATAGATCTCTGGATAGAATATTTATACCTTTATTTTGATTTTCTTTTCTTGTCATGTAACTCAATGTTACATGGTTAGATCAAGTAACTATGCCTCAGTCTTGTAATAGCTGAATATTGAAAATTATAGATAAGTATTCTGAATAAATCTACAACTCTGAAAGAAACCGGAGTAGGATATTCTATACAAGACTATACTTTTATATAAGAATGTGAAATATTTGTTGAAATATGAGTATTAAATGCTAATATCTGATAACACTTACTTTTGAATGCTTGAGTTTATAGATCTGTTTCTCTATTCTGTGCTATCCTTTCTGTGAAAAAAATCAGGACTAAGTAGTCAAGAGTTTTTTCCTGACAGCAGAAACTTAAGGAAAACCGGGACATTTCATTTCACTGTAGCTAAATAAATGCCTTGACGAAGTAATTGAGGCCAAGCCAGCTTTCTCTTTTTTGAGTACTTGCAGTAACTTTAAATTGTAAGAGGGGGAGGAGTGGGGAGAAAGGGTTGTTAGGTAAGCCTTGATTTGTATTTAATTGTCCTAGTACATGTTAACAGATCTCTGAATGATCTTCATAGAGGAAAACAAGATATAAATTCAATTTCCCCCCTAGGACTTGAGTGTTGTGTATTGTCTCTGTATTTCAGGTGGCCTGTAACCATTATAAAATTTAAAAACATTTCAGGAGAGAAAATACAGCAACTACTACTCAATATATGAAAGCTGAAAGACAATTTTGGAGTGAAGCCTGAAGATCAGGTCAGGGGTCAAAAGGCTGAGCTCAACACATAAAGGGTCCAAGATCGTGGGGTCAAGGCTGCAGGGAGACCTTACAGCAGCTGTCCAGCACCTGAAGGGGCTACAAGAAGGCTGGGAAGGGACTTTTTTTACAAGGGCCTGGGGTGACAGGGTGAGGGGCAATGGGTGGCAGCTGGAAGAGTGTAGCGTAGGTTTAGACTAGATCTAGGGAAGAAGTTCTGTTTTTTCCTTTTGCTTATGAAATACTTAAAAAATCCCCCAACTTTTATTTTGCTTTGGGATAACCTAGCTTCTGGTTTTATTTGTAAGTTGATCGTCGTTTATTCCCTGTTTTCTTAGTGAAACAAATCGACTATGTCCTTTGACCTGTAATAGGATGCAGAAAACTGATTTCTTAACAACAACTAGGATTCTTAGTTCCTTTTCCTGTCTATGTTTTTGATATTGCGGATGGTTTATGCCTATCCTATACGTAAAACTAGATTACTTAAGGAAATACATGTTGTGATAAATCTACTTTTTCTGTGGTGGTTGTTCATTAAGGATCTGTTCTTAAGCAGTGACAGCTTGCAGTTTCCTCTCCCAATAGGTGTCTGACAAGATCAGGCCTCGGAACTCAGTTTTTCTATGTGGTAGATCAGAAACTACTTTAGGTAAAAAACATGATGATGCTCTTTTAGCTGATGACAAACTTGGAGGTTTTTCCCTTGTAGATGCTTTTTATTTGTTGCTTTTAAGAATGTGTGGGAATTAAAATAAGCAGTGCTCTAGCTCAATGAATGTAAGTATCGGCTATAACAGCAATTCTGCATTGTTACTTTCTCACTTTATGTGAGCTGTAGTGGGAATATATGAAGGTTATCTGGTTTATCCTTCATTTATAGTTGAACTACCCTTTATTTACAGTTGAACTGAAATTGCTGTTTGCTGTGTTACCACAGAATGTAAACAAATGCAGCTAACCCAGTGTTGTTCTGGTATGTGTGTATACATTTGTGTGTGTGTGTCTGGGCTGAATTACAAAGCAAATACAATATTTAGTTCCTGCTTGAAAAGAACAGCTGGTAAATCTTGGCAACAGCCAACTGACAAAATAGGTAGTAACTTTCATTCTTTGATTCTGTGGCAATACTGGTGTCTACAGCAACAATGCAACTGATCAGCTCTCTGTAGTTACATCTGACATGAAGATAGGATGGAGATCCTAAACAAGGTTTGTTTGTATTGATTTTGCTGTTTGTTGTTAGATTAGCAACATATTTGAACGTGAAGAATGTGATACTGCTCCTTTTTTTCCCCCGGTAAAATCTAGTAGGACTCATGTTTTTCAAGAAATAGACATATGCTATCATCTCAGCTTCTATATGGCTTGATAATATAGGAGCACCAGTTAGGAAAAGTTACTGGGACAACTATGCCACTTCTATTTCTGCAGGCTTCTTAATTTTTTTAAGTAAAAAAAGTCTTCCTAGTTTTTCCTGCTCTTTAGGCAGAAATTCAGGGTGAGACAGGGATGAATACATCTGATGTGAAAATGATCACTTGGTCATAAGAAAGGATGGTTTGTTCAGCATCCAAAAAAGCAGCAAAATATTTAAGAGACAAGAACGTTCCCATGCATAACCACAACAGTATTAGAGGAGCATCCAGAATGTATTTTGAGACTTCATGAGGAGCACCCCAAGACACAGAAAGAGAAGTCTGACAGTCACATCACTGTTGAGAGAGTAGGCCATCTGTGTGTGGTTGTGTCAGAGTGCTCTGGAGTTTTTTGGTGAGTATTTTGGTTGGAGTTTATGCCCAAAACCTGTGATGAGATAACCACCTGTGTTTTGCTTGGCTTACAGCTTATATGAGGATGGCCACTGCAGATTTTCCTGGTGCTTTATGGTTGAGGTGTTCTTGCTAAGAAACTTGTTACAGAAAGATGATGAGTAGAATAAATGTTTGGTGCAAGGTGCTGTGACAGAACAAATAACTATAAAGAAGAATATTCTGGTTGGACATGTTCTGTAGTTTTGACAGCAAAGTTGTTTTCTGGGTTTTTTTCTGAGACAATACTTCTTGCCACCAGGTAAGTTGTTGTCTAATGTAGCTACGGTAAATAAATACTACTTGAACTGTACCTATAGTGAACTCTGACCAAGGGAAATGTGGATGTGGTACTTATTTCAAACTGCATCTAGTGACAGTGGAAAAAAAGGCCATAATCTCACTTTAATCTTTTATTCCTCTTTAGGGTAATTATCTTCAATGTTAATCATAGAATCATAATCTAGCAAGGTGAACATGATTCTAGCATTTTAAGCATCTTGGTCATGTTGCCTGGATGTAGATTCTAGCTAAATTGTGCTGTCCTTTCTAGGTTATTTAGGTTTAGTCAAGTGGCAGGAAGAACTTAAAAAGCAGACAAATCACAAAAACCCTGAAAAAACAATACAACACCAAATCCAAGAAAGCAAAAACCAACCAAATAAAAAAACCCACCCAAACAAAACAAACAAACCCAAAACACACCAAAACTCAACCAACCAACCAAAAAAACCCCCTCAACACAGAACAACCTTCAAAGTAAACAAACAGACCAAAGCCCTCACCAGCCAACCTCATGTTTCTACTCTTCAGGTAAACTAAAATAGTAGAAAATATTTTCCCCAGAATGTTCAGGTGTTAGATTAAATTTGTGTAACCCAGTATTTTTCAAATAGTTACATTCATACAACTCTAAACTGATGATTTTGAACCCTGGTAGGAGATCCGTAGATTTGGGTAGATTTTGATATATTTCAATATGCTTTCTGCCCCTGCCTCCATCACCTTGATGGTTCTGTAATACTAGCTCTATCTTCTTGATGGTTTGTAAATCCTATCTGGAACATAGATACTGAGCAACAAAACCCACAGTGTTTTCAAATAGCAGGAAGTTCTTTCCCAGATTGTGGCACATATTAATGTAATATTTTACCTGTGCATTGCTTGCTTGTAAGGCTTATTTCAAACCAGGCTAAGTAGTATTTAAAATTTCTGTGAAAACAGGAACTAAAATTATTGAATTGTTCTGTATAGTACAGATATCTATCTCGTCACAAGCATAATGTCAGATCAGACAAGAATCTTCAGAGTTTTAAAAATTTTACTTAGTATTTTTGGAAGCAAGTCAGATGTAGGGTAAAATAACTTGCATTTGATTATATTTGTATTCCCTGTGGATAATACATCTATTGTTGAGTAATTGCAATTTATTTTTATCCCACACTTAATGCTTGAACTTAACTCTACGGTACTGATCTTTCTTGATTTGAAGATGCATGGAACCTTACTGCATCAGACTGCTGTAGAGCAAAATCATTATTGACAGGTTTCAGCTTGAGTTTTGTGACTCTGTATGGCTTGTTTTGGTTCAAATTGAGGTTTAGGACAAGAAGAATCTGTGTTTTTCTGGTGTCAGTATACTACTGTTTGCAGGCAATTCCTAAGTCAGGGATAATTTGTTTTAGTAGACAAGAGAAATCAGGTGTGTAACAAGTAGTGACACTTAAATGTGTGTGCAGGAAATGTCTTGAATTTTGTATTCATCTGAAGTTGATTTACTTTAGATAACTTGACCTGTTAATATATTTAATGTGTTTCACAGCAGACTTCAGATAACATCTCTTCAAGTTTAGGTGATAAAATGATTCTACTTCTGTTTTAATTTTAATATTTTCAGAAAATCTTTTTCCTTCTCTCTCATACAATAGATAATATAGTGATAGAAACAGAGTTTTTCTGTACTAGGTATGGGTTTATTTAGTACATCTAGAAACTCATAATTGTCAACAGTTACTTTCTTCCCCAGGAGCAAGACATCAGACATGTCTTTGAAAATGCTGATTAGTTTACATCTCCTTGGTAAACCTTACTTTAGTATCAAGCAGAAGAATAAGATAGAGCTGAAACAGGAGAACAAGATATTTTTAAGGGTTGTATGACAGATTAATATCAGTGAAAAATAGAGCATGAATGTTTACACACTTAACTATATAAGGCATGCATCTATTAGTTTCATGCCTGAAAGCAAAGTATTAATATGATGTGGCTGAGGTACACTTAAACTACAAGACAAGTCTAGTTAGATGACATATTATTAGAAGCCATTTAAACAATATGAAGACAACATGATTTTTACAGGACTTGCAGCTGTTACTGTTGTTGGATGTAGCAAATTTGTATTCATGCTGAGAAAGAAATCGTAAATTTCAATGCTATGTGGTTTTATGTGAGCCTAAGTAGTGTGTATCTTGGCTCTGATCTTTACTTTTGCCAGTAATGTAAAATTAATCTTAACACCTGAGTTAATTGGAAAGAAAAATGACATCAAACTCAGAAATAAGCCTAATGAAATCCATTAAGTAAGTTAATGATTCTATAATTATGTTCATTTAAATTCAGAAATTGATTTCTCCAAAATGAATTTTTGCTATCTTTGTACACTTTAAACATGTCTGTCTATTGTTGAAGTGAAGGATTATTTTCATTTGATTGGCATTTTGCCTTTTATTGTTCTAAAAAAGAGTGTTATGTTTTGGAGTAGACTTATGACCATTATTAACCTTTTAAGGGCAAGTCTGTTCAGTGGGGAGATTACTGCAGTTGGACTTAACAACAGTGATGTAACCAAAACCAAAAATTGGATGATTCAGAATGCATGAATAAAAGACCTTAATGTCCTTATTTTAAAACCATTCAGACCGGGCTTCTGGCTGACCTCCAGCTCTTCTCTTCGCTGTACAGATTTTTTTTTCTATATACTTGTAGTTTCAGGCATGATCCTGGGATTCATACTCTGATTATCATTGTTTCCATTTTGTAGTTTTGCCATTAGAACCACTTTTCTACTCCTTTAGAGAATTGAGATGGGAATTGTCTCTATAAGTATTTGACTGTAGGGTTTCTGTTATGCTCTGTAACTAGACACAAGACCTCATTAGTTTGCAGTGTAATAACGAAGGAAGCAAATAGCTTCCAGAAACAGCCCCTGTTTCTGGTACATTTGGCACAGGTGGGGCTGGAACACCCCTCTCCAAGGCGCGGGTTTAACTGTATGTGCTCGAGGTCAGCGGGCCTGTGGTGCAGCTCTGGCCTGGGAGCGCTGTGCTGGCGGGAGCTGTGTGAAGCTGTCCTCTCTGCCTTGCTGAGCCCAGCAGCAGCGCCCCGATTCAGGCTGTTGCCCTTCTTTGCCCCAGCCGCATTGCAGCTGTGTCTCTGCAAACAGACCCCGACCCACTGGCTTAACCTCTGATGGCCTCATTCCTGTGACTTTTCTGCCACCCCTTGAACTGTTAGGTGACCCTGATTCCTGTCACCAGCCTGGCTCTGCTCTTCTCTTTTGACCACTGTGGACTGCACCCTTGGCTGGAGGGGACACTGCCCAGGGCCTGGCTTGCTGGCATGCTTGCCTCTTGCATTATTTTATATTAAGGAACAGCCTGTTCCTGCTGCTTGCTGACTCATGGTTTCTGAAGCCTGCAGCAGGGAGGCTGCAGTAGAAAGAAATAATGACAGCTCAAAACCTGAGTGTTAAATAATAATGTCAAGGGAAAAGAAACCCAAACCTTTGGGAGATTATGGGTCTCAAGAGCAGCTAGGCTGAGTGGAAACTCCCAGAATACAGGTAGGTAATAGAAACTATAATTTTCCCTGTTGTGTAGGACTTTTAAACATTCCATCAAACCTCACCTTAGGAGATGAATGTTTTCTGTAGATCTAGCATGGAGTGGAGAGAATATGCCAGAGTAAAACAGCAAGATCAGTCAGGAGAGAATTTGGTAGATAGTGGACTAGTTTAAAGACTTTAGTTTCTGATTTGCCTAAGTCAAAATAATTTCTTATTTATTAGTGACCCTGAAGAGTATAATATATAGAGTCAGAGTGCCAAATAAGGGCAAGAGTTGGTGAGACTTTCTTAGTCTTTAATCTGGTTTAGAAATCTCTGCAAATTAATGGATTCTAATTTGACTGTAGGAACTGTCAGTGTTTCCCTTTACTGTGTATCATAACTTTTATTTTTACTCAGGGGATAACATATTATTAAAAAAAAGCACTTACAGTGGGTGTAGGAATTCAAGACAATATGCTACTTGATTTTTTTAAACATATCTTTCTTGTGCTCCTTGTCTCCTTGAATAATAAAGGTAAACACTGGAGAAAAAAAAAGAGACTATCCTTACCTTTTTAGTGCCAAATATTTCTATTCAAGTAAAGCAAACAGTAGAGAAATTGCTTTTGCTGTTGAAATGATATAAAATGAAGTGAAGCTGAAATGGACAAAAGCAAGTGGTCAGTGTTCAGAAATCTGCTGTAGTTTAAAAAAATTGGACTCCATGTACATTCCTAAAAGCACTTGTAATGAGATGGTTCAGTATTGGTAAGAATTCTTAAATACAATGCTACATGGCACTCAGCATTTCTCCAGCAACAGTGGTTAAATATGCATAGGTAAAACTGTGCTATTTCACACCCGTTTAAAAAGGACAAATTCTTTGTAAAGAAGTGTTCGGAGACTTGGTCATTACCTCAAATGTGATAGTGTTCACTTTTACAGCATTAAAAGTGGAACAAACTTAAGGTAACTTGTGAAAGAATAATAACTCTGTGTTGTGGGAAGTAACACTGGCACATGAGTGTGCCAGTTTAGAAAAGTGGTCAGCTGCAAAACAGACTTAAGTAAACAGCCTAGCCCTGCAAGAAAGAAATGAATGTGGAATGTCAGGAAATGTCCTTTTGTGTAGTTTGGAACATTGCTAGAATTGGTGTAATGCCAGGATAAAAAAATTGCTGGAAGCTCAAGAGTGCTCAAGCTATTAAATTGGATGTACTCTGGATAAAGAACCAAGATGCTCTAAGTACTGAATTAAATATTGATTGAAATACAGCTGCCTCACAGTCATGCCTTGGGTTACCAGTGCCTCTGAAACTAGTTGGATATTTATCAAACTATACATTTGAATGTTTCCTTCAAATATTCTTTTGAGACGGTATAAATTATTGTATGTATCTTGTATGTCTTGATCTTGAGCTTCCATGACAACAGGATACAGGAAAATGTATTTCCATAACAATCGCAGACAACGTTTAGTATCACTGCTACTGTCTGGTAGTGCTGCTTGCTGCAGGAAGAAAATAGCTTTGCTTTATATGACTTGAAGGGAGCTTTTGTTGTAATAATTGAAGAAAAATGTGCACGAAGATCATAATTTGAAGGAAATTGAATGACAGTAGAAATGATAGGGAGTAGGAGGAAAATGATCTTTTGTACTGATGGCAAGTTGTTTCTGACCGGCTTTATTGGAGATGCTGTTTGATGTAGACTTGAAGGAGGAGACTGATTTAACTGACATAATACTGAGTTCCAATTAGTGTATATTAAGCACCTAAAATTGATGCAAGGTAACTTCCTAATAAACATCAGCCATTAGATTTTTGCTTTAGAGATTCAGTCATTTTCAGACTCAAGACAGCTTTCAGATTCTTGAATGTTTTGTGAGCTGGTGTCTATACAGTACTAAACTGCTCCACCTCCCATTTGAACTGAGAAAAAATGTGTTGACATTAAAATCAGAATTTCAGAATACTTTTATTTTGTACATCTTAAAATGACACTGGGTAAATATAATGCTGGTATAGTACTCTGAAATTGAGCATATTTGAACAGTGTATAAGTATTCCGAAAGTGGATTTTACTTTGCAGGTGACTGATGCTAATTTAGTGTGCACAAAGAATTAGAGGTTAGGCAGGGAGCATTTGTTGTTTATACAGAAGGAAATTCCAAACTGATACCTCTACTTCTGTGTTGTTACACAAACATATTGTAGATCTGATCCTTTTTTTATGAATATTGCTCTTTCTCTGTTATGTTTAAGTTGAGACAGTGCCTATCTTAGAGGTATTTCATCCAGTCTTGATTGGCTGACAGAGTACACTCAGGTTTTTAAATCAAAGCACTCAAAGCATTTTGCTTGCATAGCAAATCTATTATTCTTGTTGTTTTGCACAAGCAACCTACACTACTTGCTTTCTTGAAGGAGCTGTGCTAGAAAAGCAGAAACCCTACAAACAATTAAGTAGTTTTCCTTGTAGTAAGTGCCTACTCAAATTATTAACAAGCTTTAACAGAGTTCTGGAATTCAAAGGATATCTTATTTAGCTGAAGTCATTGGTTATTTTTATTTTTTATTTTTTTTTGAAAAGTAGGTATTGATGTCAGCTTTGTGCTCATCTATTCAGAAGCTTAATGGTATGCAATTATTGCTCCTGGGTTTCTAAAAATTAACAAGTTATTATTGCTGCGTTTAAGAGTTCTGCTTCAGTGTTCACTTTCTTCTTAAATTCCACAATTGTTTCTTTCCAATATTTTCTTAGGCAAGAGATTTTTTTTTTTTTGAAACAAATAACTTCACTTTAATTAAGAGACTTATGGATATCTGAACAAAATTAATCAGAATGCCTATGTAATGTTAAAAAATTTTCTCTTGGTCAGTGTATCTAGGTTTCAGTAGTGTGAAGAAGAGCCTTCTTATATGTTATGGATTTCATTAGCTTTTTCTGTTTCTTGTTGAAAAAAATTACATTAACAACGCTTAGCTACTTAGCTTTACAAGACTGCTTTTTAACTGTCAGTGTTTTGGATCTGGGTTCACATGCTGGCAGGGAAAAATTGTTTCCTTTTTTCCTGTATTTTTTTTTTTTTTAATACAGAGAGCAAAAAAGATATTACTATGGATGAGCTAGTCTTTTATAAGAAGAGTAGCGTCTGAGCTTTAAGTATTTGATAACTTATTGTATTTTAGCAAGCAGTCACTAATATATTTTCAGTTTAGATTTTTTGATAGTGCTGTTCCCAATTATTACCATCCATATCTGAGAATCTTGTTTAACATTAGTACTTCATGCCCAGAATGTTACTTCAAAGGGTAACGTTAAATAATGCATCTCTGCTTGTTCTTCTGCAGATTTCTCTTTCTAGGCTCTTTAATAATAACCTTGATCCTTTGAGTCAGGTGCAGATTTGCATGTAACTTGAAGGTCCATACAATTTGCTGTACGTTTGTATGTAGATTAAACATCTGCAGAGCTCTAGAGTTTTTTTCATGTTTCTCCTACATGCATTTTTTTCCTCAATGTTGTGGTTTGACCCTGGCCGGCAGCCAGGTACCCACACAGCCACTCTCTCACTCCCCCTTCTCCACTAGACAGGGGGGAGAAAATGTTTCCAAGGGCTTAAGGTTTGAGATAAGGA
>NW_009731165.1:38098-38488 GCF_000703405.1 Apaloderma vittatum | reverse complement strand
CGCTCTGCCAGCGCCATCAGCACCCCCGGCCTCTGACAGCACCCTCAGCGTCCCACCCTTGCCCCTCGCCTCCGCTCCCGCCATCTGCCTCGCCCCATCTTCATCCCCATCCCCTTGCCAGGGCGCCGCCGAAAATTAGTTTCTGAGGACGAGACGGCCTCGGGGATGGATGCTGGGGTGTGTTAGAGTTGGGGGGTGCATCCTCCCTGGAGGCCTCCGGTCCAGCTCTCCCTGCCCTGACTGACCCCAAAGCGCTGACTCCCTCAGGGCACCAGGTTGGATCCATGTGTGTCCCCCTCCCTTCAATCCCAGCGCCCACAGGCAGGGGGAAGCACATCCGGATCGGTCCCACGGGATGCTGGCACACGCAGCCCCGATGCTTCCCACGGG
>NW_009731165.1:32977-38074 GCF_000703405.1 Apaloderma vittatum | reverse complement strand
TCTTCGGTGGCGGGTGTCTTCAGCGGAGCACAGGACGCCAACGCTGCCGGCGGGGCTCGGCGTCACGCACACGTGAGTGTTTGCTTGGCACATCCCGGGAAGCAGCGGGCAATACCTGAAACTGTCCTCCTGGATGCTCCTGGACTTGACTTTGGCCAT
This sequence comes from Apaloderma vittatum, assembly GCF_000703405.1. Lineage (NCBI taxonomy): Eukaryota > Metazoa > Chordata > Aves > Trogoniformes > Trogonidae > Apaloderma > Apaloderma vittatum. The sequence continues at coordinate 37,915 of NW_009731165.1, read as the reverse complement.
GTACAGCTCTCTTTCCTATTAGATTTCTATTTGACAGACGCAAAACTTCACTTGATTTTTTTTTTTTTGACTCCAAGCACAGAGGGAAACACACCGTCCCGCTGCTCCCCCCGAGAAGCTTTTCCGAGCCCGTTTATCCATTTAGTTTTATTCGATGACATTTCCAGCTCTTTCCAGGCACAAACCGATGCAGCTGCTTAGGAAACGCCTCCGCCGGCTGCGTGCATGTTCCCCAGGGCACGCGGGGGCAGCCCTTTCCTGACTCTAAAATATATCCTAGTCTAGGCTGTCTCAGCACTTAGTAATTTAAAATGAGTGAAGCGAAAGCTCTCGACCTAGTTCACCCGCCCGTGTTTGCTTTAGAACTGTGCCTGTTACTATATCCTAGAGCAAATATATTGAAAGCTGCATCCTCACTATCGTCCAATTTCTATAAAAGCTTCTTGCAACAATTTCTGAATATCCCCTTTGCCGAGGCGACGTTATTGCGGTCGGTTTGCCGGAGGAAGGCAGCTGTGGGCTCCTCCCTAGTTTCGCTGGTGCTTAGAAACTTCTTTTCCTGGGTTGGTTTTGGTGGCTGGGGATGCAGAGAGGTTTTGCACGGCTTGTGCACAGACCCCAGGCTCTGGTGGTGGGCAGGGACTTGGGAAAATTAGCCTGGTAGTAGATTTCTACAGTATTTTTAATCTCCTGGGTGTTTTGGCATCAAATTCATGAGACACTGGAGTGCTGAGCATCTACAGACGAGGGGAGAAACAGCGTGGGGCTGTGACTCATTTCCAGAAGTGAAGCTGTAGCTCCGGTATCTTAAAATGCTGAATTTTGGTGCTTGGCTGAAAACTGTAAGCGTTGCATTTTGATACGTCTGTGTTTGCCTTTGTCCTACCAGGAGGCTGATACGGGGGAGGCGGGAAGGGGGAAGGATGGGGGCTGCATCCTCGCCGCCCCGCAGCCGTGCCAGGACCAGCACCAGTGTTTGCCCGGTGCTTTGGGATCCCTGACATGGGGAGCAGCATGTATCCAGCATGTTTGGTTTGTAAATAAGAGTTTGGTGGGATTTATGAGCCACTGAGCCTGCAACTGTGTTTGTACTTGGCTTCTGCACCGGGTGGAAAGCTCTGCTCCGGGAAAGCACAGTTAATTCCATCTCGGGAATGCCTGGAGGTTCTGGGAAGGAGGCAACCTTGTGCAGGGTCCTTTGCATTTCCCCCCTTTGAGTTTCCTCCTCGTTCAAGCCCAGTATGGAGGTGGGCAAGCCAGGAAAGAGGAGCTGGTCCAGAGCCCTGTGTCTGGGCTGTGTTCAGGTAGGAATATGGCACCAGGAGTCAAAATGAGTTTCCTGAGGTCTCTGGGCTGGTCTTGCTGAGCAGGGAGCTGGTTCCTCACTGGAGTTGGGTCCTGGCTCTGTCCTGGTTCCCAGGGAAGCCCCTGAGACCCCCCATGGCTCAACTCATCAGAGATTAGTTGCTCCAGCAGAAATTTGCTGCATTTAGGGGACCTCTTCCTGAAGTTTTCTGCCTATCTCAGCAGCCTGTGGGCTCTGGCCACCCCGTGCAATGCGTTACTGGGCAGATTTATGGGGGAGAAATCTCAGCCTGCCCTTCACCCTCTCACCCACTTTCCCCCCAGCTCCCTCCGTTCCCCCTGTCCCGTGCAGCTAAAACACAGGCTCCGAGCAAGAGAAAGGGCAGCGGGTTGGATTTGCACATCTGGTAGCCGCATCTGGCAGAGCACACCGTGCTGGGAGCGAACACTGGAGAGCATCGTGGCTCATCCCGGGGTGCAACTCCACCGGAGCAGCATCCATTCGCGGGGTTGGGGTGGCCAGCATGGACAGACGGTTGCTCCAACTTTCCCCAAGGCCAGAGGAAGGATTCCGGGGTGGTTTTGGTCCCCAGGGAGAAGGACACTCCTCCTTTCGGCACCGAGCGGCACGGGGTTCAGAGCATTGTGCTCCCCATCCTCGCTGGGTGCACTGAGACCCCAGGGTACATGCACCAACCCCCTCGGGGGAGCTAAGCTTAGCGAAGGCGTCGTGCAAGCAGGGTGGTTGGGTGGATCAACAGCTGTAGGAGTGTAATTCTTGTGGCTTGTTAATGATAATATTATTCTGTACAGCGCATACCCCCCTCATGACGAAGCAGTAGGATTAGGGACCCTCTGGATTAATGAAACCAAGGCTTGTCCCCGAGCCGAGATTCTTGGGTTCCCGGCTGCATGTTTAGAGAAACGTGGCTGTTGTCACGTTCCTGTGCAGTCCTTTTCCACGAAGGGCTTGGTGAGGGGGATGCGAACCTCCTGGTGCCCCGAGCCTTCAGCAGCGAGCTGTTCCCCAAGCAGAAAGTTACCCCGACACCTCCTCGAGTCGAACAAAATGAGGATGTAAACAGCATCTGTGATACGAGTCAAGCAAAAGATGATCGGAGCCCTCTGTGGTGGCTCGTCACCAAAAAAGAGGGGAAAACCCCAAAAAGGGAGTTTATATGTCCCGCATATGAGATGCTTATAAGCCTCTGGTGCTTTGCAATCCAGCGTGGTCTTTCAGATCCACTTTTCCTTCTTTCTTTCCCAAAGTGTTCAATCATTTCTTGGGTCAATCTGGCCAAGAGACAAGCGGTGAGATTTAGCCGAGGAGGGGGATGTGGGTGCAACCCTGCCTGCATCCCCCCAGCCCCACACACCTCCTTAGGGGTTTTGGTCACTGGACCAGGGTGTCCCAGGTGTGTTTTGAGAAGCATTTTTGCTCAGGTTTGGGGAAAGCTTATGAAAGCTTATCAAGTGGAAATAACTGGGCTGGAGCATCGTCCTTATCCCTGCTGACCATGGGGATATGACAGCCTGGCATTGGGGCAGGGAAGAAAATCAGCCACTGGCTGCCTCCCCCTTCCAAAACCACACAGAAATTATAACAATTAATTCTCCTCACATGGCTTTACCCTTGTGAACCTACACACCAGTCTCCTTCATCCTCCTCTTCCTCCTCTGTCAGCAAGGATTAACTCAAACGTACAGAGGGAGAAAAAACCCAAAAACCTTCTGCTGTTCATTTATTCTTTTAGGAAGAGCAAGTGGGAGCTGTTGTCTTTGTGCATTGGGCAAACTGAGGCACAAAACAAAGCAGGGGCCAAGTTCTTTATAGCAGGGAAAGGTTTGAGCAGAAAAAAAAACCACAGAAATGGATTTCACACCTCAGTGGGGTTCACTTAAAATTCTGGGCAGCTTTGGGACCTCCAAGCCCGGGGTGGTGCCTGCTCTGTTTGTCCTTGATCTATCTCAGAGGTGGCCCCTCTGCTCTACCAAAGAAATGGGGAATAAATAGGATCCTGCATATTTATCTGTGTATGGTGCAGCCCTGCGGCCTCGTGCCCTTTGTGCCACAGCGTGGGGCCACCTCATCCTTTCTCGCAGTAGTTTTTCACCCCAGCGTGTATTTTTGCCCAAGCCCAACTCTGGGCAGCCCCACGGAGAGCTGGCACCACACAGCCCGGGCAGATGGACAACAACGTGTTTCCACTAATCTGGATTATTTTTCAAAATAAACCTGCTTTCCCAGCTGTTTTAAGCAAGTTTTTGGCACATGAGGGAGAAGCTGGCAGGGGTGGAAGCAACAGAGGGGATAACACGTCTGCTGGGTGTCCCCGTGCCACCAGGCTCCCGTCATTTCCTTGGACAATGGACACTAAAGCATCTTCGAGGTGGTTTTGGCAGCACATCATCCAACTTGTGGGGCTGGGGTCATCCCACGGTGCTTCCTGCAAGCAGAGGGGGGAGAAGTTTTCCCCTGTCAAAAGCCACTGAGAAAGAATTTTCGGCGAGGGACTGGTGTCAGCACCAAAGCCCGTCCAAAGCAGAGCTGGGATCTTTTGCAGCTCCCAACGGGATAAAACAGCACAGAAAATGCCTCTGGCCATGGATATCCAGGTTTTCCTGGGGGTTTCTCAGGGAGCCAGGGTGAGCAGGACCAACCCAGGGCAGCTCAGTATCGGTCCCTCGTTGTGCATAAGGATGCACCGGCACAGGTAACCCCGCAGAGCCGCTCCATCCTCTCAGCACGTTTCCCAAGCAGTCGCCAGTCTGACATTTACAAACACCTATTTTTAGATGATCCTCATCACTTCTAATTGTTCAGGCTCCTCAGCCTCAGAGGACACAGCCTCAGCTTGGAGGGAGACAAAACCAGTTCCCTCTCTCTGTTACCAGCCCTTGGTAACGCTGCCACGTTCCAGCTCCCGTTATGGTACTATTCATAGAATCACTTAGGTTGGAAAAGACCTTGAAGATCACCAAAGCCCAACCGTTAAATTTGCACAAACCCTCCCGTTTCAAAGGAAATCCCTGAGAAGGACCTTTCTGTTAATTCCTTTTGGGGGACATTTCCGTGTTCTTCACGAAGAAGAACCCAAATCATCTCTGCAACGTGCAAGTGGAGAACCTGCCCCTCAAAGCCGTGAAGATGCTCCTCTGAACCCCAGAGCCCCAAACTGATGGAGATGCTGGTCTGTACGGGCAGGCTAGAGCCCTGTGGCCTCAGCCCACAGAGATGCTGCTGTGCATGTACAGGATGTGTCCCTTCCCACCCCCATGGGACACGTTTCCAGAGCAGAAGAGTAGCCTGCCCTCTGGGATGGCCCAAAGAGGCAGCCTCAGAGGTGGGTTTCCATCTTCCCCCTGCAGCCCTCTGGCAGATAGCTCAGCCTAGGGAGAGGAGCTGGGGACCACAAGCACTGCAGGAGCTCAGCTCCGTCCCCCCCACCTCCCTGTCCCTTGCAGAACAAGGGGACGTCCCGCAGTGCAGCAGTCCCTGGGTGACGTTTTGTCATTGAGGGACCCAAGAGTGCAGCAAAGGTCCTGGGGAATTCACCTCCTGCCCTGTCCCTCTCAGCTCGACAGGAGCAGGAGCTGCCCATGTCTGGCATGGCGGGGGGACCGAGGGGGGAA
>NW_009731165.1:24351-32962 GCF_000703405.1 Apaloderma vittatum | reverse complement strand
TTGCCAAGGAGCCAGTATCCCCCCGGTCAGTGGCCCACGAGCAAGGTCCATCACACATAGACCAGAGCTCAGGGGACACGGGCTGAATTTGGCCGTACCACTGGGCTTTTGAGTGGTGTTTTGCTCTGTGCCTCAGTTTCCCTTTGGGGCAGCAGCGCAGGAAAACCCCAGGAAAACCTGGATATCCATGGCCAGAGGCATTTTCTGTGCTGTTTTATCCCATTGGGAGCTGCAAAAGATCCCAGCAACGGGGGGTTAGGGGCTGCTGGCCCCTCTCTGAGGGGCTCCATATGTTGCTGCATGCGCATCGAAATCGCTCGTTAGCTTTCCTCCCATAATTTGATGGGAGGAAACAACCCTGCTGGCCTCTTGCTGCCCTGACAAGGACACCAGCGCCTTCCCATGGCGAGAAGGATCCAACCAGCAGGACAAACCCACGGGGGACGCAGACCCCAGAGATATCTCACGAGTCCCTGGAGAGCTGAGCCCAAGGGACAGTCTGTGCGGGCTTGGTGCATCAGTAATTAATTAATAATTAAATTAAGGTTTAAATTGACGAGACCTGAACGCGAAGCCGGGCACCACCGCCTGGTCAGGACTCACCAGCCTCCAAGCCCATGTCCCCTGGTCCTGGGGTGCTCAGCCAGGGACACGGATGGACCCTGGAGCCCCCCCGCGATGCTCTGCTCTCTCCAAAACTCCTCACCCAAGCCCAGGAGGAGGCTGGGTCGGGCTGTTCCTGCAAGAGATGCCCCTGTTCGTGGGAGATGAGGGCAGATGAACCCCATTTCTCTGCACCCCAAAGCCCAGGGTGCCCGTCCCCTCGCCCTGGGGGGTTGCAATCCTCCCTTTGCCGGGGCTGGGAGCCCCTGCACGGCCCGGGGGTGACATCCAGCGCCCGTTCCTGCAATTACAGCCCCGGGGGACCCCCACCTCCCCATCCGTGTCCGTGGATGACGCTGCTGCTCTCCCTCGCCTCCTCCCAGCCCCCATGAACCCCCTACTGCACCCCCCATGCTGCTGTTTTGGCATTTCACAACCGGGCTGGAAGCTTCGATGGGGTAATTCCAAGGGAATGGTGGAAAAGGGGCTCTGAGATGGAGCTCGGGGGCCTCTTCAGGCTTGGCAAGAAGGAAAAAAAAACCCCAAAACAAAAAACACTCCAAAACTAAAAAACAAACAAATCAAAACCCCCAGTTTACATGTAGATGAAGCCTGCAGTCCTCGCTGAAGGGATATGGGAACACTCCCGGCCATGCTGCTGTACCCCCAGGAATCGTAGCAACCTTAACGATGCTTTAAATTAACCTTAAAGTATCAAAACCAAGCTGGGGTGAAATCAGCTCTTGTCTCTGGGTTTAACAGTGAGCGTCAAACCCCCAGGAAATCCTCAGCACAAGAGATGCTGAGGAGAGAAAGAGTCCAGCAAGAGGGTTGTCCCCTTCCCTCCCCAACCTTCCTGGTGGGACTTGCTGTATGGAGCTGAAACCTTTCTTTTAGGTGAAATCAAACCCTCAAAATTCCAGCCTTTCCTCAGGCTTCTGCCTGCCTGTCCTACAGCCCCGAAGATCCTGCTCCAGGGTGGTGGTTCTGAAGAGCTTCAGGAAACGCTGTTGTTCTGGGGTACCCGAGGAGCACACGGTGAATGTTCCTCCTACACGAAGTCGGGGACAGTTCTGCACCAGCTCTGTTCTGGGAGGCAACAGTGTTTGCCTAAAGAAGACCAGAGAAACATGAAGGATTGCTACTACGAAGAGAATGTTTTATTACTTAGAACACTTCAGTCAGCTAAATCCATGTAGCAATACACACAGAAATTCTTCAGAAAAGTGCAAATTCTCACTCTGTATTTGTAATATGCCCTAGTTTTACAGAAGAACAGACATTGGGTAAACGACAGTACAGATCCAGAACTTCCCCAGATTCTAGACAAGGAGAACAATGCAACTTCAGATATTTCAGTCACCCTGTACAAAGCTACTCTGTAGCACACAAAGGGAGTGAGGGAAGGATGGGAAATGTCCTGGGTGTCAGGATGGATTTTAACCATCCAGGCATCACCATGCAAAGAGCCACTCCTCCCTCTTACCTGTGGAGAGAAGAGGGCAAAAAGGGAGAGGGAAAACAAAATAATAGTTATCACTTCAGTTTTAAAATTAGAGAGAACAGTTAAGTGCTTTCTAAAGCAGCCCATGCATTCCACCCTCCCCAAAGGACAGGAGAAATCACTTCACCTTCTGGCTTCTCCCTCAACACTCTCATCGTTTCACACAATCACTCTCCTTTTAATAAAACAGGAGCCAAAATCCTTAATACTTCAGAAGCCAGACAGAGAGGGTACACTACCTGAGCGCTGCTACATCAGGGAGTAAAGCCAGAAACTTCAACACATGGGTATCCTCCAAGCAAAGATACAGCAACGGCTTGAGATCAGTCAAGAACTGCCCAAGGCAGGTAAGGGAGCCCCAGGCAGCCTGTACTGCCTGTTGGACCTCACCTCAAGGCCCGAAACGAACACAGAATTTTAGTTCTTAGTTTCCTCTGCGGATGACACAAGTATGTATTTCCCCTCCTTCAAAGGAAGAGCTGAGTATTTAAAATAAAGTGAATTTGGAGACCTACTCAGGCAAGATCCCAGCTCTCCTGCGGCCCAAGGGAAACCTGGCTCCTTCCAGGATCACACACTGGACGCTGTATCCCAACTAGAATTTAAAAATTCAGCTACAAGCTGTGTATCACAGACATCGGACCCTGCCTGGCAAGTCTCCTGTACTTATAGAGGTCCTGTCCTAGACCCACGGAACCAAAACTTTACCATGAATGAGACAGAGATTAAGCCTGTCACATCAAAAAGGGGAAAGACAAACCCATGCCCTCCTAAAACCCAAATCATTGGCTGCACGATTACAGTTTAAGCCAATGACTTGCTGTAGAGCAACGTTTGAAAAGACGTATTTTCACTGGAAGCGCTTAGTAAACAACATCCACAGCGTACTTTGATCTATTATCTGCTTCCTAGTCAAGTTTGAAAAGCCTTTGTTCTTATCAGAGGAGCAGTAAAGAACAGCTGACAACCCAAAGACTGTTGGGCACAAGCCCAGCAAACCCTAACTCGATGTATAACAAAGGTACAGGGTGATGAAATAAGGAAATTACGGTCCTTCACAGTAGTAGAACTTAGGGAAGCAAGATCAGAGGGAGGAGATAAAGGAGTTCCACAAATGGAACAGTATAAATATATCAAACAGTTCAAATACAGTAGGGAAACAATGGTAGCAGCAGTTTAAACCCAGCAATAGTTATTACACCCTTAAAATACATTCAACACATTTTGCTGTTGCTGTCATTCCAAAAGCACTACTACGTCTAGAACTTACTGTTCAAATCTATCAATGAGAAGAATCCCAGATGCTTCATTCCCTGCATCTGGGTGGGTTTTTTTTTGTGTGGTTTTTTTTTTAATTATTATTTTACTAAAGATAAACAGACTATGAACAGTTACCAACTTCTAAGAATGCTGATTTGGAAAACACAGTCACGAGTTTCTTCCACACTGCGTTTGTAACACTTGCTTACAGACATAAAGCAGATCTCCCTGGGAAATTGCAGATTCCTGCTCTTTGTAGGAGCACCAGCACAACTCACCAGACGTAACTCTTAACGCTAACCACTACAACAGACGCAGAGCCGGCCTCGTCACGCGCGCTACGCTCTGTACAGCGTTCCCCTTTGTTCAAAAGCATGGCCCGAGTCACTTGTTCTCTTTTGTACTACCAGGAGGCTATTCAGAACCAAAATTCAAACCACCGAAGGCATTAATGTGCTGCCAGTGGGACAAACGGCGAGGCCTCCTTCAAACTCAGCGCGGTGGGGATCCAGAGCTGCCCCTTTCTGTGAAAACTGGAGTCAAAGCAGCGGTCAGAAATGCCTTCACACCTTCCGAGACCTACTCAGAGCTGTACGATAACACGAGTTTATCCTCAGAGTAAGTGTTTTCACCCACTTTCCTCATATCAGTCAAATGTACACCTCAAAAAAAAAAGTTTTTTGGCGTTAGATACATTTTGCTCAATCGCAGAACAATTTGGAAATCTTTTCTCCTAAACAAAAAAAAAATAAATATCAGTGACAGATACGAATTTGTGCAACACAGACCTTCTGTGGTAAAAGTACATTCATATACAGCAAAATACTTCTCCACGGTTATAGTGCAAAGCTTCTGTCAGCACGAAATACCCCAATACCTGCACGGACACGGACACCTTGGTGCTCTTTAAAGCCATCTAGATGCAAGACATACAAAACCACTTCGGCGCAATCCTAGGGCATCACGGAGCTGGAAGGGTATAATCAGATGGAGGACAAAGAGATTTAACAATAGTGGCAAAACAACGGCTTGAACTTAAGTGCATCTGCAGTTCTTCTCGGGTAACCTTCAATACAGCGCTTAAGTGTTCAGTTTTACCTGTATCTTTTATTTAATGACTGTAAAGTGATAGCGGGGAGATGTCCAGAACATCACTGACTTCATCCTGAAGGCTTATGTTAGCAGTTATTAGCACATTAACGAGTATTATTCTTGGTTAATCAATATATAGTTTTTCTTTAAGGGTTGCTTTGGTTAAAGTAGCTTCCGCAGCTTTCCTGTGCCAAAGCCAGGGCTTTTATTTTTCTTAAATCCTACATGTCTTCACGAGAATTTCTGTATCAGTCTATTATTTTGGAGAAAGTGATTAGTAGCATCACTCAAGCAAAGGCAGGAAACAGATAATTGGAAGTTGTTAAAATTTTCCCCAAAAAAGATAAAGAATAGCAGCATTTGCAGATTGCTATTCTAACAGAAATTGGTTTACAAAACATTAAAAAAAATATTTAATATCTAAAAAATTTAATCAGTGGTGTCAGTGTCTCACCTCCACTTTCTTCTTTATTTATTTGTACATATTTTTAAATAGAGAGCAGGAATTCGAGCCATCAAAAAAAATCGCTAACTGGAATCTTCATACAAAGTTACCAAATTTCTGAAATCCTCATTAAAAAAAAAAAGGAAAAAAAAAAAGCTTAAGCCCCTTCAAAGACGTGGGACAAAAAATGGTCACAAAGCCGACGGTAAGTCAGGATGGGCACTTTAACCAAGGAATGAACAAGTTTCTGCTCCCTCGGAAGCCTTGGAAAGGCACAAGGTAATTCAAAGCCCGGGCTGCAAGCGGGCCTGCACGTCTCGCCACTATTGTTTCACTGCCAAGTAAATATTTTAAGATACACACAGGGAAGGTAAAATGCACCAAGAGCACCTTTAACAACAGAAGGATACTTAAGTAGCTGGAAAAGGTCACCCGGAATAACTCGCCTAAACAAGAAATGCTGCGCACTGGACTCTACTTCAACATTTTTGGAAATTAAGACCTGGAACAGCGATACCTACACTCAGGCACAACAGCTAGGAAGAAGCAGGCTTTTTTGTCAGTTTGGAGCGATTCCTTCCTTCAAATGCCACGACTACCTGGTTTTTAAAAACCTTTCCAGGCAGAAAGGTATTGGGTACCTGAAATTAGCTTAAGACAAGATCTACTGGCTAAGATCAGCTTAAACCTCCATTTGTATCGGTGCGGGTTAATTAGTCTTTTGGTCACACGGGCGGAAAATTTGAATCAATTCCATCCCTTCCTCTCACTTCGTCTTCTCATCCCAATTTCCTAGCCCGGACTTTGGAGAAAAGCCTGACAAAAGAATGCTGCTTCTTTATAGAATAAAAACGTAGCTGTTTTAACACACACACATATATATTAAACCGAGTTCTGGTCTTGGTTCCTTCGTTTCACGTGACGCGGCGCAGGCGGCCGCGTCGAACGCCGGTCACCGGAGAGCTAAGCAGAGCGCCAGATCAGTCCGTTCTTATCAGGTTCAAGAAAATTCTCAATCAAAGCTTCAATGAGCTTCTGAAGTTCTTCTTCCAGCACGCTTCTGTCACTAGAAAGAGAACAACAGCGTGTTAGAAGTTTGATATGTATTTTTTTAAATAAAAAAAAGCAACACAAGCATTGATGGCGATGGACTAGCTCTGTTACGATTCTTACCACCATCAACATGTGGAGACTCCAACCTGCTTGCTTTAACAAGCTACTTTTCGGTAGGGACTACTGTAATTTTATTATTTTTTTAATTACACTAACGTAAACGATCACCACTAGAGGGCTCTATGCCAGCAGAGGGGACACACGAACTCATGACTGCAAATCCAACGCAAACCTGGGCAGACGCAGATTGTGAAAGGACTAAAAACTACGAATGAGCTACTAAGACAAGAGGTAGATACCGTTTATTTTTCTCCATACTGCACCCAGATGCCCATCTGACTGTATTTTGACTAAAGTGCAATTTAGGGGGACTGAGTAACCAGCCAGGGTGTCACAGCTCACGAGAGGACAGCGTGATATCCCGATCCTTTTCATATTTAAATGCTCAGAAATTAATTCAAGTAAAAAGACAACACCCACCCACCCACCCAAACACTTATGCATTGCAACACTGCTCTAAAAATGCATAACCCCTCTCCTATCCCAGAAATCTCACCAGAGGGAAAGGAACTCTGTTTTTAATTGAAAACAGGCGAAACAGAGTTATTTACATTTGTTTTGCTCATTTGTGGAACTGGCAAGCTATCCTTGCTCTTCAGCTCACCCCTTCTTTTTAAAGAAAACATCCAAAACCACCACAATCAGACTGACTTTCCTGATTTTGAGCTTTTAATAGTAATCAAAAGAGCAGCCCCGAAACATCTGCAAAGCTATTACAGCGAGGAATGCTTTTTGAGGTTCCTACAGACTATTTTATGGCTTGAAGCATTTGATGACCCGCACAAGGGAAGCCAGAGATCTTTTCAGTTTTATGTCCCAGATAATAATTGCCATTAGCCATAGGTATTACTCAATTTAAAGCTTGATGTGTTTTTCTGACTTACCAGAAGCAACAGCAGGAGCAGCCCAACTGATATATCAAAGCATCCTCAGGTACTTTGTTTCTTTTCCCACCATTCTTACTCATCTGGCCTTCAGTTGGGTTCAGATTAGATTAAGGGCAACACTTCTACCATTTATTTTTGCCTTGTTGGTGCATCCGGTTGCCTCAACTCTATCTTAACCTTTTCTTCAGCGTTTACACCAAATGGCACCTTGCCCATTCCCAGGTTTATGGAAGCATGTCCCATCTGAAGTGAAAATTTCCACAACCACGTAACAAAGAAGAATATTCCTGTGCCAGACACTGAGGAAGTTCTGGGTCAGCAGTGGGGTGGCCCAGCAGGAGCAGGGCAGGGATCGGACCCCCTCGGCACTGGTGAGGCCACAGCTGGGGAAGGGTCTGGAGAATGAGTGTGATGAGTTGCTGCTGAGGGAATTGGGGTTGTTCAACGTGGAGAGGAGGAGGCTGAGGGGAGACCTCCTTGCTTTCTGGAACTACCTGAATGTAGATTGCAGCAAGGTGGGGTCTCTTTTCCCAAGTAACGGGATGAGAGAAATTGGGCTCAAGTTGTGTCGGGGGAGGTTTAGATTGGATATTAAGAAAAAAATTCTTTACTGAGAGAGTAGTGAACCATTGGAACAGGCTGCCCAGGGAAGTGCTGGAGTCCCCATCCCTGGAGGAGTTCAAATCCATGTAGACATGGCACTTGGGGACATGGTTTAGTGCCCATGGTGGTGTTGGGTTGACAGTTGGACTTGATCTTAGAGCTCTTTTCCAACCTGAATGATTCTATGATTCTACTACTTCTCTCATCTGCTGTTATTCCACGGCCAATTCAGAATGATTTAAAAATATGATTCAAATGATGTTTTTTGCCTGTGTTAATATACGTCACGTAACAATAAACTGTATTTTAAAGCCTACTTCAGTACCCTGTGGCAAGTTGTGTAGGCACTGATCTGTGTATCCCCTCACGTGCACATTTTGCAAGGAAAGACCATCTACCACTCACTATCCACTGACCGTCCAAATCTGACCACACTCACCCCAAATTCCTGCTAATAAGCAAAAATAAATACCAAATCAGAGGTCCCTTTATCTTATTTTTAGTTATCTGCTCCACAGGAATGTTGGGACACAATTTATGTTAGGAATCCAGTTCAAGAGCCTGCTTCTTTGCATTAGCAAAGAGAACCTGAGGTTCTCATTCTCACTTTTAATTTCAGTAGTGTGAACATACCCTCTATTGTTTTTCCCTTTTAAACTGGAAGAAGCTCAATCCAAGTGGCTGTCAAAAGTGGACAGACCTCTAGGTACTATCCAGTAGCTCAGAGCAACACAGTAGATGCTCAACAGGAATCCACCTGGGTTCAAGCATACTCGCCAGCAGCAGCAGAACTTTGTCACTTCTTCCCGCTCGGTCCCCATGTGTTGCCTGGTCTAGTCGAGAGGTGGTGTCCCTGCCCATGACAGGGAGGTTGGACTAGATGATCTCTAAGGTCCCTTCCAGCCTAGGCCATTCTACGATTCTGCGACTCTTAATTCCATGTGCATAAAGAATTGGGCTGACTAAAGAAGTCTCCTACTGTAGGAGAGACTGAAAATTCAATTTTTTGTCTTATCCACTGCAGATGGGATCCCTTATGAGCAG
>NW_009731165.1:22792-24320 GCF_000703405.1 Apaloderma vittatum | reverse complement strand
GAATGTGCATCAGCCCGGCCAGTTTAAGAGGCTGGAACAGTCAGCTTAGGCTCAGGTCTTTAAGGAGACAGCAGAGGAATTGCCCACCAGGCACGGAACCAATTCCTTCGTATCAACCTTTCAGCCCAAAGGCACCTCACAACGCGCGCAGACCCGTGACTGACCTCTGCTCGGGCAGCGCGCACATCTCGGCGTAGTACTTGATCTTTGGTTCTGTTCCACTTGTCCGAAGGGTGGCAACACAACCGTTTTGAAACGTAAAAGTGATCATCTGACTGCTTTTACTCACTGGCAGCACCTACATAGACGACGACAACGTTTTATTACAGAACGCCCCAACGAACACAAAATATACAGCGTTCACCACATAAAAAGCTAAATAAATACGCTGAAATCTCCTGCAGTACATACCCACCAGCCAACGCAACAGGCTGGAACCTGTCATTTCAACTCAGGTCAGTCTCAATGTTTGAGGAGAAGAGGATTGGCTCATACTCCCACTAAAATTCCAACACCTGGAAGTCTATTATAGCTTAAGAGTTGAGGGAGCACCAAGCTCACTACAGTTCATTCATTGCTGTATCGAAACAGCCAACACACCGACAAGACATTTCACATTTCCTTCCCAGTAAACGTTGTTAAGCAGTCTTAACAGATGATGGCAATTCCACTGCCATCTTCGTTGACACAGTATGGCTTTCTGCATAGCTCTTAGCGTATTTAACTCGCAGCCTCTTCAAAAAAACAGAGCTTCTCCCGCAAAAATATTTTGTAACTCACCGATTTCTCGTTTGGCTGGCTGCTGTCATAGCCAGTGGTAATGTCTCGTACGTGTAATATATTGTAAATACCACAAAACTTTGGATAAGACTGAGGGGCATCAAAGTTCCGAAGTTTCTCAAATATCCTTTTGATAGTAGAAGGATCGTAGCACAAGAAATAGGAAGTCTTCGATATGTGATATCCATACCTACAAGCAGATTAACTCTTTCAGTTACAAGATTCGGAAGTTTTCTGCATATCTTGTATCTAAAGGAAGCCCCTGTTTGGAAAAGCAACAACAGAACAAGAAGGCAGCTCTCGCAGCTGTGGGAGCAGATATTTACAGGCAAATGTTTGGACTCTGAAGCAGATTTCACTGCATTACTCAGATCATCCTAAGCTATTTGTAAATTCGAGCAAAGGTTTCTGTTCCAAAGAAAAGTCAACCCTTTGGCTAAGTGTAGCCTTGATAGCCCTCAGGAAATTAATATGCAGTGTCATTCCCACACCATCAAAAATTGTGTGCCATAGCCACGTGGGCCGTCGTAACAACAGATTATTTCAACAGCCTCTGAGGAAGATGATTATTTCACCCAAGTTAAAACAACTATCCCCAATCAGACCTAGTGCAAGCACTGATTAAGTGCAGCAACTGTGTCTGCATATTGAAATTAAGTTGTTCTTCACTATATTCCATCCACTCCTCATTCTACAGAGATCCTTCTCTGCAGCTTCAAAAATTAAGTGACTGGAAGATTACTCCCCC
>NW_009731165.1:3130-22778 GCF_000703405.1 Apaloderma vittatum | reverse complement strand
CGCTCTTCAACCCCGCTGTGCAGAACTGGTTCTGCTACAGTTTTCATACCTCAAAGCGAACTCCTGAGTACCATAACTGCTAACCATCATTTCTGCCTCCTTGATCCCAGTTTCTAAGTGCCACAGCCTGTCTTTCTGCAGGACACAGCTTAGACAGGTGTATTCTTCGCTGAGTTAAAAAACTGGCTGGATAGCCGAGCCCAGAGAGTGGTGGTGAACGGAGCTACATCCAGTTGGCAGGTGGTCACAAGTGGTGTCCCCCAGGGCTCAGTGTTGGGGCCAGTCTTGTTTAATATCTTTATCAGTGATCTGGATGAGGGGATTGAGTGCTCCCTCAGTCAGTTCGCAGATGACACCGAGTTGGGTGGGGGTGTTGATGTGCTGGAGGGCAGAGGGACCTGGCCAGGCTGGAGCAATGGGCCGAGGCCAGTTGGGTGGGGTTCAAGCAGCTCAACGGCCAGGTCCTGCCCCTGGGTCATCCCAGGCCCCAGCAGCGCTCCAGGCTTAGGGAGGAGCAGCTCGAAACTGCCTGGGAGAAAAGGCCCTGGTGGGGAAATGGGCTCAAGTTGCAACAGGGGAAGTTTAGATTTGATATTAGGAAAAAAGTCGTTACTGAAAGAGCGATGAAACATTGAAACAGGCTGCCCAGGGGACTGGTGGCATCCCCAGCGCTGGAGGTATTAAAAAAACGTGTACATGTGGTACTTCAGGACATGGTTTACTGGTCATGGTGGTGCTGGGTTGACAGTTGGACTTGATGATCTTAGAGGTCTTTTCCAACCTTAACGATTCTACGATTTCCACGAAAAGAAACGGCAGATGTAATTTGCTCTAATCGTGCCACCAGTTCCATTAAGCCCAGGAGCTTCTGCTGATGAACCGGGTGTATCACAGCGCTCAACTTAATTCTGCCATAAACATGTTCCTCATTTTATTGCCACGAATTGTGTCCACAGCTATTGAACGCAGCCACTCCTTTAACTTCTGTTCTATTACAGACCTGCAGGAGAACAGCCCATGATGTTCTAACACTGCCTAGACCCAAGTGAGAACAGTAAGTGTCTAAAGAGAGGCACACAGACCACAGCATCCAGCAAATAAGAGAGAAAAGTTTCCCCTGGTGGAGCCGTATGTAAAATTCTCCTCTTTCACAATTTACTGAAGAAACATGATAGAAAGGGCCTCTTTAGTCCTTTGGGGGATGTGGTATTCAAGCAGTGTCTGTGATACTGATAACTGCTGTCCATCATAGCATCAGAAAAAACAGCTTGCTAGGAGAAAACATCCACGGGGCACATTAAAAAAAAAAAATCAAGTAGATACTTCCAGCTCCAAGACAGTTGAGTAAAACACAGTAATGAAAAATACAACTTACATTTCATATATCTCAATGAGTTTCTGCGCTAGCGTTAGGTTCTTGCTCTCCAGGTAGGTTGCCATTTCAGCTATGACCACAGCTGCGCTTACACCATCTTTATCCAACACTGACGTGCCACACATGAAGCCTAAAAATAAAAAAAAAATACATAACATTGGAAAAATAAACTGAATTCACACTAATTTACATGAATTTTTAACCTTTTAACCAATACACATAAGTAAGTTTTATTACCACATATGCATTCCCCTTTTCTAAGAAATCTAATTAGAGGTTATAGGGCTGGAAAGATGTGCTGTCATCAATTAATTCCAGGTTGACAGGATCTGCTTTCTCAGGAGATCTCCCATAGTATGGTGCTAAACAAAAAATGTGCTTGTTTTTGCAAGCACAGTGATACTGGAGAGTCTTGCCAGTAATTTGAATCAAAGGAAACCACATGGATGCAGCCCCCGGTAACCCAGCGCTCCACGGTACTGCCACGATTCCTTCTTTCGGAAGGGATGAACAAGTAAGATCGTAACTCCTTATGGGTAAAAGCCTCTTTAATTTTACGAGTGAAACTGGCACAGACACGCACCCTCTTCAGCACAGCCTTCCTTTTCAAATGCCACATTGTGTGTGAATACGCTGTCCCAGAAAGCCGCCGTTGATTCCTACAGCTCAAACATTCAGTTCTCTACAGATACGTGGTGTCAGCAAGATTACCAAAACTGACAGAGTGCTCAAGGCAAGGTCCACATCACTTCCATCAGGTATTTAATCTATTCCTGCACACCGCTGGATTCTGAAGTACAGGGGACGGCATCCAGGTCCTGCAGGAATTGCAGCACCGGTGTGACGGAGGACGTGAGCGAAGCAAACCACCTCCTCGTTCCACAGAGCCATGAACAGCGAGTCCTCACAGAGAGGACCTGGGAGGTATCGCCCCAATCAGCAGCGGCTCCTGCGCTTAACCTCGGTTAAAAACCCACAAAACAACAGTAGTTTGGCTCGGCAATCTCAGGACTTTGAATTTGTGTCAGAGCAGGTTTGTATCCGGAAACTGCACAAGCACAGTATCAGAATCAAAAAGATTCCTATGTCATTAGCATAATGCTAATTGGCAAGTTGATTTGGTGAGAGCAAGATACCAACACCAGTAACTACAAGAACAAAAATAAAAGACTTCTGTGTTTCATTTCTTAACAAGGACCATTCCTTTTCCGTCGCATTCCCCCCACGCAGTTCTCAACATTTTGAAGTGATGTGAACAAACATACCGATAGACTCTTCAAAGGCAAAGAGAACTTCTTTTCCGTTATCTAGGAGATCTTTTACTCTACTTCCAATCCATTTAAAACCAGGGAGTGTTTCCTGAAACACAGAGGTGGTGAGACAAAAAAAAAAAAAAAAAAGAGCGCATTAAATATACTTTTTTCAATTTAAGGTCCAAGAAGAAAGTGTAGTTATCATTCCCTTCACTTCCAGGATGGTTCAGACTCAGAAGAAGGGAAAAAAAAAAAAAAAAACAAATTCATTCTATGCATTCTGAATTTTAGAATAAATGGAAAAGACTGCTGCAGAGTCAAAACACTAAAGCTTAAGAACATTTTTCTGGTTTTCTTGAAAAAAAATCCCAGAATTTAAATCTAATTAATTGACAAACAGAATAGAGACAGTGAAGACGAACATTAGACAAGTCATATCTTCAGTTTAGATTGTTAATTTAAGGCAGAGAGTCACTGGACAGCATTTTACTAGTGAATACTCAACTAGGACATGAATATTAAATCAAGGAGGAAGTGAGTTCGAGGGACTGCAGTTCCCTCTGAGAACAAATGATATCTTCCGTGGTGCTTATCAGATGAGACAACAGCACAAAGTTATTCAAAAGGAAAAGTTATAGAAATATAAACCAGCAATTTGGGGTGATGGGAGGAAAAAAAACAACCCTGCCTGTGTTCTTCAAATCACGCCAAAACTGTCAAAAGCTTCTCTTTGAGAGAAGAAAGCTCTAAAGAGGGAAGCTTTTACAAGAGACCAGGAGGTTCTATAAATTCCTATTTTTTTTTCAGTCAAATGTGTCCCTTTCCAGAAAAAAATGCTATGACCAGGATTTAGCAAGATAATGAGATTCAAGGCACTGATATTCAACCTGATTAAGCACATCTGGACAGGCACTCCAAACATTGCTTTCAATGTTGGTTTTTAATTTCTCATTGTTTGACAAAATATTTTTCCCCATCGTACATGGATTTAATTAAGACATGTATTAAACAAGACCTGGGGTTTTGTATGTTTGTGCTCAGCACTTGCATCTCCTATAGCTAACACCCCCCAGGCTCGGAAATCAGAGCAAGTACTTCATTCGAACGCAGGAGCATCCCCTTTTTGTTTTTCAGCAAGTCCTTAATGAAGTTACATTAAGGATGTGAACATAAAGAGTTCCCCTATCGGTCACAATTTGAAGTAAAACCGAACTTAAAACCTATTAGTGATGATCTGGACACTGTGTAACGTGTTTGTTACAAATTCATCACGAAGCACTCAGTTTTTGTAACGAACACATCGAGTTGCACACACTTCTTTCACACAAAAGAATTTATCTCTAGGAAAACAATCAAGACAAAGACATTTCTATTATATATAATTTAGGTTTTAATAAGGGAGGTGGGGTAGATGAGGAACCTGGCAATCAGATTTTACTCGGGCAAGAAAAGATCTTAAAACCCACACTTACTTCAAAGTGAAATCCCTCTTTATGTGCAATTGCCCTCAGAATTTTTGAGGAGACCGTAGTCGCCAACATGTAAACGTTCTTCACATCAGCATCTTCGGAGCAATTTTCCTTCCAGCAAGAAAACATCCACCACCCAAACAAAGCTGCCAGCTCATTGCCAGTGAACACCTTCCAGCAGCCGCTGCAGACAGGACAGAAAATATTTAAAGAGAGTTCTTCTAGGTGGCCCAGGAGCATCCACGCAGAGGGAGATGTTTTCTGCAGTCACTGGAATAACAGGGATCTCACACACAACTGACAAGCTGCTCTCTACAAGCCACCAGACTAACAGGACTCCACATTCATCACGTCTCAACGATTTACAGCTTTGGCTTTTTCATTTATCAAACCAAGGTACAGCAAGTCTACGCAGTCCACGCGTTGCAGTCAGGCAACGCCTGCGCAACCACGTGTGACAGGTAGTTACTTACACAACAGTCAGAATTTGGGCCTGTTAGTGGAAGAAAAATAAACTTCTGTTCAATATGAAGCAACCAGGGAAGGAAAAAACAAAACTAAACAAACAGAAAACCACCCCAAACAAAACCCAACAAAGCCCACAAACTTTCCTGAGGCAGAATTTGTTTGCCTAATAGAAGTGAGAAAAACAGCAACAACAAGATTCTACTGGCTTTAGTAACCATTCAACTTCTCAGTTCAGTTTTATCTGGCCATTTACTGTAACCCTAGTAAACATCTAGTCTTTTCTGCATTACGAAATGATTTTATTTTAAATGCATTATTTCAGGTATACCAAAAGATGACGCAAGAAAAATAGCCAAACAGCGAAGTCACAACATAGTGGGTTGAAGGGGCGTGCCTGTCAACCATTTGGGGACATTCTGCAATTTTCACTCCCCCTTCTGCAATAAAAGGTCCCATCACTTCCTCCTCCTGCTGTTCCGCCACCGCTAGTCTATCTGCGTCTGGATCAGTGGCCACCACTACTTTAGCATTTTCTTTCTCTGCAAGCCTCAGTGACAACTCCTGGTGGGAGAAGAGGGAGGGGAAAAAAATAACATGGAATCACAAGAGCAAATAAATCCACCCACTTACATATAACACATAGTGAAAATAAAATTTTGTATGGATTGCCCACTGTATTAACACAGCTGGAAGCCAGGTATTCCCTCCATTTATTTTTCAACACAGTTTCATATGCCAACAGAAGAAAACTCATAGAAATCTGATGAAGTAGAAACAGAAATACCAGCACAGATTCTCCCTCTTCAGGATTCGGGCATTTGACAGTAGAGAAGTCTGGATCTGGATCTTTTTGTTCAGGTACTGGAATGGGGGGCTGAAAGCCAAATGCTTTGAAAGCCGACTGCACATAGTCATGTCCAACTCCATGAAAAGAAGTATGAACAAACTTCAAATTCGTTTGCTCATTTAGCTCCCTAAGAAGGGGGAAAAAAAGAATTTCAGTATGATTTTAGGTATTTAACATGACTACTTTCACGCTGGAAAGCAAACCCAAAAGAAAATGCAGTTACACTTTGTACTATTCTGCTGATTTCCACGTTAATTTCAAAGAAGGAATGAGTGAAAAGTGCTCATTTGGACTTCCACTAGAAATTGCTGGTTTAAAGCTCCTTCTCACGAAAAATGAGACAATCTTTTGCTGAATCAGCTAAAAGTCTCCCAAGAATGAACTGTTAAAGTCTGCAAACTCAAGCTCTTCCATCACCCTGCACATCTTACTCCGGCTCTACCTATGTTATGCATTCTCCTCCTCTAATTCTTGTCTCCTGCCTCACTTCACCTTTACACTGAATCTTCTCGCCTCTAAGCCATGTACACACACTTCATCTTTACTCTGAATTTCTGCAGTTTATTCAGAACTCTTTGAGCATGTGCATTTGCATAAAATGGTTCACATCAGATTGCTTTAGCCTAGTGTCCAAGGGCAGGCTGCTTTATTGTCAAGAAGTACAGTTTAGTCCTAACGATAAAGATCATCTAATTTAACGACCCTGTCAGCAGTCAGTTTTCCACGTGCAACCCTGAGCTTCCTTAAAACCATCATTTAAGTACATTTTGGTTTATACAATACCTATGATAACAGATCTTTTTCAGATCCTCCATGTAACAGTCACAAATTTTCTGCAGAGGATCCTGTCTAAGGGGACTGGTGTCTACTAGATTCTCATTCCAAGAGTCTTTCCATGGTTCAACACACTCTTCGATGCATTTTATAATTTCCTTATCGTGGGGAGAGGTGATCTGTGCTCCATTCTCCCAGTAAACCTGGTGTAAGTTTAAGGAGAAAAAGACACAGTTGTTATTAACTCGATAAATTATTTTAGCTGTGGAATTTCCACATATTCCTGCTTCTTGCAGTTACACAGAAAAGGTTAGCATCAGACTGGCTTCATTCTCAGAAGTCATTTGGAATCACAGTTTGTGATTTCAGATAGGTGATGACAGCTACTCAGCAACACGACTTATTTTCAAACACTGGTATTCAACTATTATGACTGAAATCATCAGAATGCGAGAAACCAAAACCGGGCACTTACATTTGAGAGCGTTGTGCAAACTGTAACAGAAGAAAAACATCACTTTCTACATAGTCTGGCATTCCTTTTCAAAAAAAAAAAATAAATAAAAAAGAAGCACAACTTGGTTTTGAAATCAAAGCGAAAAAGATAAGCAGAGTGCCAAGGTATGTGTTTTTTCGTAAGTGAACGACTGCAATCTCTCAGCTGGAAACACTATGAAGCCCTGAACTATAAAAAGTCTTTGTTAAAGAATTATTTAGAGGCTGGTTTTCCCACAGTTTGTTTCCAACAGCACGGCTGAGTTCACAGCGCAGACTTTCTGCTGACACCAATCTGTCTCTCCCCATGTTCGCTGGCTTTCAGGAAACCCACAGGTACTTGTTAACCTTCAAAACCGTGGGTTTGGCATATTGGGCTTCAATTGTCCAAAACCTTCAGAAGCTGCTGAATTCACAGGGGAAATAGCAAAAGATGAAACAATTCTTGTGAAAGACTAGAGAAAAACCACAACAATATCTTGACAAAAGTAAAATGGTTTGTATCAGAAGACACAAATATAATGGTTTCTTGACAAATGAAGCACCTGGGAAAAAAATGTGGCTTAGTTCCTTATTCACTGCTATAACTGAGTAAAGTAAAGTAAAGGCTGGTGAAGCAGCTGACAACTTGTTCCACAGAGGACACGTGCGGTTCAATAACCTCCAAGAGTTATCTCCATGCAGAGCAAGACCGGTTTCCTTATCATGGCCATTACTCACTGACCTGTTACTAAGCTTCCGTAACGCTTAATTAGAGTTTAGTTCAGTTTCTTATAAAGTTTAGAAAGGAAATACTGTGTCACCATACTGCATAAGCAGCATTTGCTATAATGAATGGTTCTACTGTTCTGAGCTTTAAAAATGAAGCCCCCCACCTCTCTCTCTATGCCCAGAAAAACAACCTTACAGAGAGGAACACGCTGCTACAAGGTTTTATTAATCAACTCTTAAACAGTCACCATCTTCAGCACACTTACATACTGTGTGGACTAATTAACCTAAGCTCTAGCTTAGTTTTAATCTCATTTTGAAGTCTAAGAAGGGAACGCATAATAAGTTGCTTCAGCTGCTGGGGGAATATTACAACAACTTGTGCTCAAGATACACAAACAGTGGGGTCTTAACTTCTAGTCGCAGAAGAAAGCTGTGTAATTCAGGTTCTAGAAGGATGAGTTACGTGAAATCATTTCTCCTTCTAACGTACACCCAGAAGCAGCCAAAGGCCAAAGGTGCGTAGGCAATACCAGAAAGCAGCCGGCTGTGATGTGCTACAGACTTCAAGCCTCACCTTGTATCCGTTGTCCTCCTTCCGGTTGTGGGATGCTGTGATCATCACCCCAGCCACAGCTTTGAGCTGCCGAACAGCATAGGGCTACAAGGGAAACCCAGAAATGTCCATTTACCCAAGAATTCTGCAGCTGGCACAAATAACATTATATTATTAGGACAGTTATACAACAGGATGATGCTACAACACAAGTGGTTCTTAAGGTTTCCGCAGTTTGCTTGAAAACTCTATACACAAACGCTCATTATTTCATGTCCCGTAGGCAGTAAGAGAGAGGAAAGCTTGTTCTATGCTGTTGCATAGGAACATTATTCTATTTAGTAATCACATAAACACAATTGTTAACAGGCCAGCTAGAGAAAGTCTACACTCGGATTACGCTAGTATTTCAGAAAAACAAAACAGGTGGAAATGGAATAAAGGAATTAACTGAAAGGCTTGTTGAAAAACAAGTTACAGGTATTTTCAACTCCTTTCAGTCCTCCCCTCAAAACAAGATCCACAGCATACATGGCACACTAAAAAAGCCTGCAGAATAGAAAACAAGGATTTAAAGCCCTGCATGAAAAAGCTTTTGTGACCAGAACGAAAAGCTTTCATTTCTGAGACAGTAAAAGTACAGGCAATTTTTTATTTCCACCACTCTAAGCGCTGTAAGTTTTACACTCAAAAACATACGGTCCCCTGCGTATACGCATATATTCACGTGCACATAAACATCACCTCTGGCCCTTATGATACCCAAGTGCTTAAGCACAGAACAGAAGGACAACAGAACGCTTCACCCATAACTAAGAGAGGGAAGCCTGGACCGCCCTCGCAGAGCAGCCTGGGGCAAAACGGGATTCTGATGGGTGGCAAGGGGCCCTCTATTTTTCTGTTTAAATAATAGAATTTGAGAAGAAAATCGGGAGTTTCCATTTTTAGTAAACTTTCAGATATACTCCCTTAACTGCAAAGGGAGTAACAACAGAAAAGGGAAGGCGACTCACCACAAACGGCGTAGGGACATACGTTGAAAAGAAGTGTACAGGCACATCTTTAGCCAGCAGGACCGCCGCAGTGAGCTTTGCGAGTCTACCGACGCGAAAAAGAAGAGATTCAGTGAATCCAACTCCTCACGACAACCCAACAACCATGTGGCATTAACACAGCCTTCATTTCATTTGTTTCTTAAAGCCCTCTATTGTTTTTTGGCTTATTCTACAGCTTGTACAGTCAATGTAACACAGTTCACAGGCTGGAGAATCCAAGACAGCGCTTTTATTTGTTGCTTGAAGAGCACGAGGCACTTCAGTCAACCACGTAAATAAACCACTGATATCAGAAATAAAGATACAGAACCTGCTGGTGTGGCACTTGTCCTTCATTCAAGGACAGACCCGAACTCCCAGAAAGTTTAAAGTGCCCGATGTCGGCAACAGGAGGTTTGTATCCCACATAACAAAGCGTGTTTGCCAGCCTTGTTCAGCAGCTTCAGACAATATCACAGAATCACAGAATCATAGAATTCACCCACGAAGCAGATCTCTTCCTAAAATATACTGCATAATAAAACAATATTCTGCAAACCAGCATACTCTTACTACGTAAAGTTTAGAACCAGTAAAAGCACCGTGGTTTTAAACCTTGCATTTATTATAAACTTTTCCTTTTAAGCATAAGGGAAACTCTCTTTTGGGTAACTGATAGGAAACTTCTTTTCAAGTCAGATACACACAGCTCAGCAGTTAATAGAAAGGCTCACAGTCAGAGCAGATGAGAGATTAAATAGCCTAAGTGTGCTTTGCTCCCTTGTTTTTACAGACAAGCATTAATACTCGTTTCCTTATCTCTCATCAGGAGCTCTTTGTAGTTCAAATTTCGACTACTCCAGATTTCACTATCGCACCTCTTAGATGCAGTCTGAGCCCACTTAAAAGAGTTTGAGAGCTCAGCCTGTAGGTGGAAGCTACTGAAATTTTGCTGCTGCACCACAATGAGTGACCTGAAATTAAACACAGGACAAAGCCAGAGGGTCTGCCCTCTCCCTCGGCACTGGAACTGATGCAAAGAAAGTGGCGCTCCTGCTCACACGGTGCTGATCCGTTGGAAAACACTCTTTTGGGAAGGTTCAGTTTGGTTTTAGCACTACTGCAACCGTGTATCATCTCAAGGGGACAAAAGAATTATGTAGTTGAGAAGCGATTTGCTCCTTTGACAGGTGAAACACGACCATGCCTGAATTCCAAGCTTTGTGTGGCTGAAAATGAATGGTTTTCTCAAGAATTCCACATTTTTAAGCTGTGCACAATCCAGCCTATTTGGGTAACAGCCTCGCAAACACAACATAACAAATGAGTTTAAAATCCTTATGTCAGAGCCTGGTGGAAAATGTTCTACATATGTTTGAAGACCCCACGTGGAGGCATGGAGAGACACACTTCAGGGGCATGGAGAGACTCTTAGAACCGTCTTAGAATCTAGCGCTCTAGGTTCTGTGCTTTATTATATCAAGAATTTTCATATCCCTAGAATATTAAACACCGACAAAACTAAAAAACCCTACGTAAGTTAAATGTAACTGCAATATCTATATTAACTACAACATTCATAGAATCACAGAATGGCCCAGGCTGGAAGGGACCTTAGAGATTATTTAATCCAACCTCCCTGTCATGGGCAGGGACGCCTCTCACCTAGATCAGGCAACACATGGGGACCGAAAGGGGATCGAACCCGCGACTTTGCTACTCACCAACTAAATAATAATGAGCTACTGGGTTGGCTTTTTCATAAAGCATGCCATTGCAACATGTGTTTTGCTCCCCAAAGTACAAGGGGCTAGGATTCCTTATAGAATTCAGAAAGCAGTTATTTTAAAGATCCTCTCTCCCCTTCACTTGAAAAACACACAATTTGGCATCACTGCAAGTTTACATTTTAAGCATATTCCCAACGTGGAAATATACCAAGACGGCAGATTAGCATAAAGATACCAAAATAATGGGTTCCACTAGGCTGTAGGTAGAATTCTTCTTCTCCATGCAAGCTTAAACCAGATGCATATTGCATTAACAGTAATGCATCAACATTTAGCGATTTCAAGCTAAATGTTAGTATTCTGGATTCCCATTCACATTCAAATTTCTCTCCAGGCACATCAACTTCTTAATTTATGCCTAATGTGCTTTTACACTGTAAATTCTCTGGTGAAATGACTAGCCTTACATTCCACATTTGCTGGCAACTGGTTTTAAAGCGGATTTTGTCCATGTCTCTCTTCATTACTATTTAAATGGACTAAGGGAAGGGACAGAGTGCATGCAGTTCATGACAAAAACATTCTGCTACAACGGAATGCATTTAAAGCCACAATTTAATTTCTAGGCTTGCAAATGTAATCAATACTCATACTTCTTACTGCTGCAGTTGCTGGTCACCTGACCTCGTGTGTCATATCCAACAACAAAGCCTCTCTGCTTAAAGTCTGGAAAACACCTCTCGAGATACTTGTAGATTCCCTGAAAAGAGAGAAAAAGAAAAAAAAAAAAAAAAAGGGGAGGGGAAAATAAAAAAGGCGAAGAATTAGGTCTAGGGCAGCACACAAAAACATTAAAAATGATCTTTCACAAAGGATATATCATGTCAGTAGGCAAAACACAGCTCAGCAAAAATGTCAATAACGATATGCACAAAAGCAGCAGATTTTTTTCCCCAAAGTGTTCATGGAAAGAAGGAAAAGAAACAGAGGAACAGTTGTGGGAAATAAAAGCAGTACAATAAGTGACCAAACAGCATAAACACAAAGCTCAAGCCAGCAGCAAGTATTTGTTTTCAATCTGTACTACGCTTTTATGTATTCAAACCATCATCTTAAAGACCCAATTGAGGAAAATCCATATTTTGGAAGTCCATGTACTCAGACAACATAAGGCTGGTCAGTGCTAGTCTTCATCTCTGTGTTCACAGCAAAAGTCAGGCACCTTTTCAGCACTGCTTCCCAAGTGTTAGTTCTAAACTTGCATTAAAACAATGCTGCACCTCTACTCACTTTTTCAAATGCAAGTTTATTACTAGTGACCTGCTCCAGACTTAACTCCCTGATTTACATACTCTGCAGACACTGTAGCACAAATACAAGCTGTACAGCAAGGCAAAAATATTTCTAATGTCAAGGCATCAGAGAAGACCTTCCCTCCCCATGCAGGGAGAAGAAACAGGGAGCAGATGAAGGGAGTAAATTTTTAAATTGACCTGGGATGGATCAGCAGTTTTAGAGAGAAAAGATGGAAGCTCTCTGGCTAATGCAAGCTACAGTTCACCACAGTCAAAAAGCAGCTTGTCCCGACAGCTCACCACGGCCAGACTTCTGGGAAAGAGGCTACTTCTTCTAAGGACACGACAGAAGGGGTGGAGGTGATCCATACTAAAAATTAAATGGGTTTTTCCTCCAGCATTAAGTGCTTTGCAATGGCCTTATCTGGCTCTGACTCGCTATCACCAACAAGCGGTCACTCAGCTGGAAAGCTTGCCTGTCCCCTACCCACATTGAGCTCAATTTTTGCAATGATTATTGCCCACTTCCACCAAAGGACGTACTTCAAACACGAGGATATCGGCACCTCTTTGGAGAACCATTTCAGCCAGAGATGTAGTGTTTCTATAGAGGGATTTATAGAGAGAGAAAAACCTTAAAAGAAATAAAAATCTCTGCGTACTGACAGAGCGGGAAGCTGTGCCCTGGCACGACCGCCAGCTGCAGTCACCTTCACGCTGAACTGTGTTGATACATCAACATGCTCACACCGCCCCGACAACTTCTCAAGAACTTCGCAGTTGTAAAGAGGTGAGAGAGGAACGAATGGGGAAAACTTGACCAGATTGATTGCGATTTAAAGAGATTAAGAAATTTCTTACTGACAGATCTTTATTTAGGCTAGCGGGATCTTGAGATCAGAGGATGCTGCAGAGTGTTATCTGGGCTAGTTCCTCAAACATCAGGAAACTGCACACCCAGAGAAAAAAAACATTTGCAGGAGAAGCAGGACCCTTTTAGACAAACTGGAAGTAACTAGAAACCGCAAACAGGGGCACATGAACTTTTTCAGTTCAGATAGAACAACTGATACTCCTGCCCAAATGAAGACAGTCAATAGGTTACGAAGGACAGAACACTCTCGACAAAGGTACAAGTGTCCCACATGGTTTGGTGCCGCTACAATTGAAGGAATGCTCTCCTCAAGGGTGAGGTGGGATTTTGCCCAGGTGTCATTCTAGGAGGGCAGTTAGTAACTCCTACACTTCTAGGGATAACCCCTTTCTTTAATAAGTTTCTCAATTTAAAGAGGTTTCATTTCCTTTTTAGAAGATTCAGGTTTTGATTGTGTCCTAATAGAATTTCTCCTGGGACAGTGTCAGTACCAAGAACGGGACGGAAGGATTTTTGGTTGATGAAATCAAGAGAGATATTAACAGCCTTATGAAATCCACTATTTTAGTCTTCCAACTATTATATCTAGCTTTGTTTATAAAGCAACAGGAAACTCATAGCAATGATGCAAAGAAGACTGGGTTTGTCACTGTGGAGGTCAGTAATGGGTTACTTAAATATTAATAACAGCAGCTGGTTCCACAGGACAGAAACAATACTTGAGCAGGGAAATTTAGTCCATAACCTCGGCATAAAGTCTAGGAGGCAAAAGCAACTTCTGGATATTCTTTACCTTTCTGAATCTGACTTTTCCAGGATATTAACATAATCATGCAAATGAAGAACACTGCATTAAGCCTGCAACTCAGGCAAGGTTTCTATTATTAAAGGAAATATTTTAATCACATTGAATTCTACTTTTCTGAACGGCCAATTTTTCCTGCAGCAGGTAAGGACAAATACAGACAGAGAGGGTCACCCATTTGCAGATGAAGTTCACAGAATCACAGAATGTTTGGGGTTGGACCTCGAAAGATCATCTAGTCCATCCCCCCTGCCAGAGCAGGATCCCCCAGAGTAGGTTCAACAAAACTGGCAAAGTCCTTAACTTCTGAAATAAATGTACTCATAAAGATTAAATCTGATGCAGCTTACTTCAGAACCAGGTTCTCATCTGCTTCCCAGAGACTGTTTTTTTCTAACTTGATACATGGCTTTAATAAACAACTAAAAATAGAAGTTCCACAGAGGGAACAACAGAATATAACCCAGTTTGTTACTCTCAGAGAATGGCAATGCCTGTGAAACTGAACTTGCAAACCACGTTCCCTGCTGACCAAAATGAAACTTTTCACTTTCTGCCAAGAATGCGTGTCAGGCCGCCGATCCAAGCTCAGCCACGCTTTCAGGAGACTGGCAACACAAAGGCAGCACGCAGCGTCCAGGCGCTCGGAGCGTGAGCGCCTCCAAATTCAACAGCCTGCACACGCCAAAAAGTGAAGTCACTTATTTACTTCCTCTGCATTTTCAAGATGTTTACTCTGCCTCAAAGAAAAATGGGCTTCTTTAAAGCAACTTCACTGCTCTTAACACAATTCCACCGCTGTCAACAAACTACTAGATTTCATTCTTTTTTAATTTCTTCAGTTCATTCCTACAAAAATCAGTGGAGACCACCTACACCACCTCAGTGAGTTCTGTTCATACCATGACAATATTTGTAGCAGACAAGTTTGGGATATTCAGATCAGTAAGGCTAGAATTAAACGAAGCATCACTCTAAGACATGTCCAGTTTACAGGTTAGACAGCTGAAGAAAGCTTTCTGTTAGACCCAAGATGAGGCTGAAGAGGAAAAAATGGTCAGATATAACGCCGGGTTTCAAACCCTACCGATAAGCTCCAACATATCGCTTCTATTCTTTTCAAAGCCTGTACACAAAGCTATTGGAATTTGGTTTCACAAGACTTTGGGTATACAAGCCAGACATGAGCAGTCTGCCACAGTTTAACACAGCCCTGGCTGCTTCAAGTTTTCAGCCCAGTACTTCACCCTGAGCCAAGAGAAAGCAAATTATTTCAGTCACGCACGCTGAGGGACCTTCTATCAGAGGATTAACCTGCAGAGAGACAACTACTTAAAAAATGGTGAAGCACACAGTACTAAACGAGAGACTTTATCAACCCTTTGAAAGTCACATAATAAAATACCTTTCATCATTTGGTTGGAGCTCCATTTATTAAAAAAAAAGGAAAAAAGTACTTGACAATGTAAGTACAATGGATATAAATATATCAGTTTTTCAGTCACGCACGCTGAGGGACCTTCTATCAGAGGATTAACCTGCAGAGAGACAACTACTTAAAAAATGTTGAAGCACACAGTACTAAACGAGAGACTTTATCAACCCTTTGAAAGTCACATAATAAAATAGCTTTCATCATTTGGTTGGAGCTCCATTTATTAATAAAAAAGGAAAAATATCAGTTCATTATATTTTCAATAGGCAGGACTAATGGTGGGAATGGATAAGATGTTTAAGCATATTTACACAGTCCAAACCCATTTGTATTTTATATGTTCATAAGGACAGAAAATAAGGAACATCTATTTTCTAGATTGACTCTACCTTCACTAGGGTGAGAGGAAAGGTATATTAAGAATCCAACTGCTTTTTGCTTAACATTTACCATAATAAAGTATGTGCAAGAATGACCATCACAGCCAGGAGTGATAGCTTGATAGGACCACAACCCTACTCAAATTCAGACTCATGTGCTCAAAGCCTGGGTAACATAAAATCAATTTCAAACGTACTCTGAATTAATTTCTTATGAAATTTAGTTGTGAAGAGTAGTTATTTAATCTCCTCGTTGGGGGGAAAAAAATTTAGAGGAACACATCGGCTGAAAAGCACCCTGGTACTGTGCAGTAAGCAAGTTTCAGAACAAATCCCCTGAGACAGCAATCTAGAAAAGGAGCATGGATCACTTTTGATCAAAAACTAAACCAACATCAACCATTTCTTCAAAATTTATTAAAAAGGCGTGGAAAGAAATCAGACATCTGGGGACTAAGTTCTTTGAGAAAGAATGTATCATCTGGCCTAGAACAAACAGCGCTTCAAAGAAAAGCAGAGATGATTAAGCCTTATATTAACCAACAGGTTGATTCATTCTGACAACCAACACACATACAACTCATTAATGCTGCTTGAAAGAAAAGCAGAGAGGGAAACAGAGAAGAGCCCAATTATTTTTCATCCCTCTTTCAGACCAAAACCAAAAGAAGAAAGAAGGAAGGTAAGAGATACTGAAGAACCAAGTTCAGAAAACTTTATTTCCAGTTGTCAACGTCAACAGCTAGTCAAAAGAAAACATGGTTCAAGAAAAAGATGTGTCAGGAGTGAGAAGTCTCTGTCAGTGTTCCCCACCACAGCACTGGCATCATTCATATTCCCACGGCAGCCTCTGTTCAGCTCCTCAACTCCATGTTCCAGCTTCGTGCTCTCCTAGTCTCCGGCAGAAGAGCAGGAAAATAGGGCTAAAGGCTCCCTGGACAAAATTTGACGTCACACACACCCCCATCCCATCAGACCCTTCCAACACCACTAATAGACAACTATCCAAATGGCAGTCAAGAGCTACCTCTAGGTTCCAACATCTCCCTGTCTGCATTCAAATCAAAAAGTCCTTCCCAAAACACTCTTCTCCAAAGAACTAGTCCTCAAAAAGATCAACATCTGTTTACTGTGTTTTCTTAGCCAATAATTCTGTTCTCTCTAACCCAAGTACACAACTATTAAATCATAGATAAACCATTTAGTTCAGGACAAATACAAGTTCTCACAACAGCTAATGATTTCCCACTCTAGACTTTAACTATAACTAGACTTTCCAACTATAGACTAACAGATTCCAGCAGAAGCAATTACATTCTGCCCCCTAGGAGCTGTTGAAGCTCTTTTATTTGAGCACTAAACGTTTCATTCTATTGCTGTCCTGGTGCACAGCTGCTGCGTTTCACCCTCAGCCTGCGTTTCAGTGACACATGTATGATCCCAACCTTTACTGCGAAACCCCTTAGTCTTCTCCCACACAACTCCTCGGCTTACCTGCGTGGACTGGATCACCGTGAGATCATTGATGTAGCAAAAACCTGCTCCCATCGCAGAGCGAAGCCCGGCAGTCCCAAAGCTCAGCCTGCAGCAGAGACGATCCCGTAACTCTTTGTGGTTTCCATTCTGTAGCAGGCTTTCAATCTGTTCTTTTGTTTTTTGGTTCTGCAAAAGAAGATGAAGGTCTTCAGTCAGCTCTTGACATCAGCACTATACGTTCATTGGTTTTAAGGAATTCCTTGGTCTGCAGTGCAACAAGTTCTCCCCATCCCGTAAACCGTCTGCACCAAGCAGCCTTCATTGCAACTCTCATTTCTACCATATTTGCTTTTTTGTATCATCCTGACTGACAAAAGATTTGAGAGCTCTCGCTACCATCTTTACACTGACGTGTTTGCCGACTTCCAACTACATGAAGCCTTTAAGTGAGGAACAATGACTTCAGAACAGGTTTTTCTAACACGAGTTAATTCTCAATCTCTGCTGCTGGAAGACAGACACAAGATCCTCAACTTCAAAGCACCATTTCCTTCCTCTCTATCCGCAGGAAACGTCTGTAAAGAGGCAGAGTACAATAAAGCTGACATCGTAAAATCAAAGCTAAAGCTTTTCAAGTTACATTAATCACTAGTGAGGTTGGTACAAGAGTTCCAGCCCCTGCTTATCACGGACTGTCAAATAGATGTGGCTTTTTCTCACTGTGAGAACACCCTGGCCAGTTCTGACACTTTCCCTGCTCAGTACCTACAATGGGTACAAAGGGGTTGGAAAAAACCCAAACCAACAAGCTACAAGTGCTACTCCTACAGGTAACTATCACACGCATTATTACAACATCCACTTGGGTTACTCTATATAAACTCTATCTAAAACTTATACATACAAGTACGTACTTATATAAAACTTATATATATATCATAGAATCATAGAACAATTCAGGTTGGAAAAGACCCTTGGGATCATATATATATATATACACACACTCTAAAACTTAATTTTTAACTTTATTTAGATTTTTTTCAGTGAATCCCAGAGAATTAAACCCAAACTTTTCCACTTACTTAGAATTCAGAGAAAGCACATTTTACACAGAGTACGTGACACAGCCGTTAAACAAAGAATATTCCAAGTCACTGGATTTCTCTTTCCAAAAAACAAAATAAATAAATAAATCCAATACTAACAATCCAAAACCCAGCACTAAAACAAATGGCCACCTGACAAGGAAAACGTTTGGCTGAATAGAAGAGTAGGAAGCAACTCTTCTGATCTGAAACCCACTCTGTCTTAAACAGAGTCAGTTCATTTGTGAAAGATTGAGTTTGTCATTCCCATGTAATGAGAATACATTTACTCTCGTTCCTAGTTCAGCTGAGAGGAGTGATTATACACATCTCTAAAAGGCTTAATTCGAGTATTTACTTTAAGGTAAGAAATGCTACAATCCAATGAGTGTTTTAAAGTGTTTTAAAGTCAATCCCATGCAGTATGTTACACGGAGATCATTGCAATCTCCCTGTTTGTCCAGTATTTTCCTAAATTTGAATCACTGTCAAAGCAATGATCTTTTAAGCCTCCATAATACTTGTCCTTCACAGTTATTCCGCACCCTCGACTAATATTGAGCTTGGAAAAATGGGATAAAATAGGGAAACTTTAGTATTAATTACCTACAACAATTAGAATTAGTAATATCAGCCATGGTGTCTCCTGGTCTGGAGAGCCTGGGGGGAAAAGTGAGAGAAGACAAAGTCCAGTTTGACAAAGAAAAACAATGGTAGAAGAATTTTGATGTCCGTCCTTTCACAACATGTACTAACAGGGAGCGACTTACCTGGAGGATGCTGTTTTGAGAGCAGCAGATGAGTAAATACCCATATTTTATACCATGGGGATTTTGAAGGCTCTTTAAATTCATTCGGTCACCAAGAAACTCTCTCTACCAACATCCAGTTTGGACGAGACACTCAACAGCTCCTATAAACATGGCACGACCCTGCCAGGCTTGACCACAACCACAGCTCTTAGAATCACAGAATCGCCCAGATTGAAAAAGATCTTAAAGATCGTCGAGCCCAATTTTTAACCCAACACTGACAAGTCCTCAACTAAACCACATCCCTGAGCGCTGTGTCTGCTCCACTCTTGAATCCCTCCAGGGATGGAGACTCCACCCCTGCCCTGGGCAACCCGTTCCAATGCCTGAGAACCTTTGCAGTAAAGAAATACCTCCTGATTTCCAACCTAAACTTCCCTCGGTGCAACTTGAGGCCACGTTCTCTTGTCCTATCACTTATTACATGAGATAGGAGACCAAGACCCACCTCACTATAACCTTCTTTCAAGGTAGTTGTAGAGAGCAATGAGGTCTCCTCTCAGCCTCCTCTTATCCAGCCTGAACAACCCCAGCTCCCTCAGCCGCTGCTCGTAATCACAGAATGTTGGGGTTGGAAGGGACCCCTAGAGATCCCCCAGTGCCACCCCCTGCCAGAGCAGGGTCACCCAGGGCAGCCCCACAGGAACGCGTCCAGGCGGGTTGGAAAGTCTCCAGAGCAGGAGACTCCACACCCTCTCTGGGCAGCCTGGGCCAGGGCTCCGGCACCCGCACAGCCAACAAGTTTCTCCTCACGTTGAGCTGGAACTTCCCATG
>NW_009731165.1:0-3081 GCF_000703405.1 Apaloderma vittatum | reverse complement strand
CCCTTGACCCCCACCCCTCAGATATTTCTCTACGTTCATAAATCCCCTCTCAGCCATCTCCTTTCCAGGCTGAACAGCCCCAGGTCTCTCAGTCTCTCTTCCCAGCAGAGATGTTCAGTCCCTTGATCCCCCTCGTAGCTCTCCCTTAGACTCTCTCCAGTAGGTCCCTGTCTCTCTGGAACTGGGGAGCCCCAAACTGGACCCAGGATTCCAGGGGTGGTCTCCCCAGGGCAGAGCAGAGGGGCAGGAGAACCTGCCGAGTCTGTGTGGCAGCACAAGTGCTTCTCTGAACCAGCACTGCTTCAGACAGGTCCTAAGAAAGGGTTAAAAAAGGCAAATGGGATCTGAAAGGGTGAAGCACCCCTGACATTTAAAATAGAGGTCAGCCAGGCACTGCTCACCACAAGGCAGCCTCCGCAGGGCTACAAAGGTGCTCAGCACCGAGGCAGATTTAAATAACATTGGGAAAAGCACAAAGATAGGAGCCGCACGCTGTCATTAGCAAAAAAAAAAAAACATAATAAAACTTGTTGAAGAACAGGGAACTATTTCCACAGCTTAGGAACAGCTCTTCAACAGCAACAGGATGAGGCATGTGAATTTAAAATAAAATTTAATTTCTTTGTTGTTCAGGCTCTCAGGTGGCTCTGCAACCAAAGCAAGCCATTACTCACAACACAGCTAAAAAAAGACCTAAAAATAAAACAAAAACAATGGGGCGCAACAAATATTAAATCCCAGAAGTGAAAGCTTCTCTTTTAGCCGTTCACAGGCAGTCAACCAGAAAACAAATGACTAATCTGAAAACAGTCTGAGGCAAGAGCATATGAAAACCTCATTTCACACCATCATAATTCAAAACATAACTTTGCTTTAAAATAAATTACACCGCATCTTTAATATCTTTTTAGGATACACTGTACTGCTTGCCTGCAAAAATAGAATAATGCGTAGCACACGAGAGTTTATGGTCTGGAGTTTTGCAAAACAGAGGCTACTCTCTCCTGAAGCAATAGTGCAAACATTTATTTTAAAAATAGATTAGCATGCCTTTTTGATTGAAACTACCTTATTTATTTCCTAGAGAAGAAAAATGAGTCAGCCAAAATAGCATCCAAATAACATTTTAATTTGCTCAGATCGCACTCAGCTAAAATTCCCTGCAACAAGAAGAAAAAAAAAAAAAGTTACAAGTTACACAAGAAAATATCAAAGTTTTCTACATATGACCTAAAACTCCTTGGGCAACAGAAAGAAGGAATTGTACAAGGCTTGGTAAAAATGCAGATGTGGTGATCCAAGACAGTTGTTACCACAACCGACTTGGCAAAACTGTTATTTTCTTTTTGCAACATACTGCTTGGGTACGAGACCACTGACCACACTAAACCCAGCACGTGAACAGGCCCTGCAGTTCGGTGGGGCTCACAGATAATGACAGCTTCCACTGCTGACATTTAGTCCTACTGCAAATTCTCAAAAGCAAGTCTTTTGCTGGTTGGTTTTACAATTCCAAAATGAAGTCAGGCATCTGGATGTTTAATAATACTTGTTTCTGCTTGTTTCATGGCACATCAAGAGCTCTGTCGGGCAGCGGAAACCAGGGTGGCTGCTCCTTGTTTGTTCCTTCTCCTGTGCATCGAGTTGGACACCCAGAGATAAGTTGGACACCGGAGATAAGTATCCTCCCTGAATCCCATCACGGTCATTCAGGGAGCTGGAAGGTCCCCACAGCCATGGGCAAAGGGATTTCACCCCAGAGAGCTGTGGGCTGGGCCCCACACGAGCTCTTGGCACCAACACTTGTCCTGCAGTGGCCACAACGCTGGTGGTGGCCAATGTCACCGGCAGGTGGGTGGCACAGTTGGCCTAGGAGGGAGAAATGGGATGGGCAGCCCTGGCAGGAGCCTGGGAAAACAGGAAGAAGGGGAGGCAGGGGAGGTCTGAGGTGGTGGAAGGTGGCTGCTTGGGTTGTTGATTCTTCCCTCTTTGACAGTTACAACCCTGGATATGGATAAAACCAGACCAGAGCCTGCGCTGCTCTGCCAGAAAATGCTGCACCTTTCTAAAAGAACATAAATCTGAGGATAAAAAAAAAAAAACCGACACAAAACCAACCAAAACCCACAGCCCCAGCCTGTACAGCATCATTGACCGACATGCAACTCAAAGCTCAGGATAACTGAGGAAAAAGGGCCTCTGCACCACTCACCATCTCCAAACACATTCTCCAAACCCTGTCGTGGCTCTATGTGCAGCTGGAAGACAAAAAGATTTATGCAACACCGTCCATCTTTACAGCCCACTGCAGTCAGCAAGAGAGCTGGAAGCTTATCATGGACAAAGGAGCACCCCACCACCCTCCAACT
Source organism: Apaloderma vittatum (assembly GCF_000703405.1). Taxonomy (NCBI): domain Eukaryota; kingdom Metazoa; phylum Chordata; class Aves; order Trogoniformes; family Trogonidae; genus Apaloderma; species Apaloderma vittatum. Next base: position 712 of record NW_009731165.1, on the reverse strand, counting down.
GCGCACAGCCTTACGGTCCTGCAGGCACGTGGAAGCCCATCACAGTCTGGAAGAAAGGCTCTCCACATCATGAACCATCCCCACACACTATCATAAATGTACATGGAGCTGGAAGCTAATCTACAGCCAAGAACAACACGGTTTCGGCACCATCCTCCACCTCCACACACCATTACAGTCTGGCACGCAGTTGGAAGCTCGACACAGGGGAGGGAAAAGGATCTCCGCACAACCCACCAACTCCAAACACCATCCACTCACATTCTCCCAATCCTATCATGGTCCTCCATGCAGCTGGAAGCTTGCTACAACCAAGCACAAATGCAGCACTACACCACCAAACATCTTACACACCCCACGCACCTTCTTTGTGCCCCATCATAAAACCTACGGGCAGCTGGAAGCTCCCCACAGCCAAGGACAAAGGGATTTCCACACCAGCTATCACATCTCTGTATTCCACCACCTCCACGCCTCACCAAGGGCCTACGGGCAGCTCGAAGCTCCCTGCAGCCACAAACAAAAGGAACCTCCCCATCACACCCCTCCAGCACCGTACCAGCGGCTAGAGAATCCCCACAGCCTTCAACAGAGGCACTTCCCCACCACGCACCTGAAGGATGTCGTCAAGCTCCCCAAAATCAAGTTTCTGATTCATCAACCCATTGGCTTGGTCTTCCAGTTTGTGCTGTTGATTTTGGTAACGTTTTGG
>NW_009731164.1:0-14013 GCF_000703405.1 Apaloderma vittatum | reverse complement strand
TATACGTATATGGGATGCAATACTCTCGTTGACCTGTCCTGTCTATTACTCTCGTAGACCTGTCCTGTCTATTACCCCCCGGACATGCAAACTCTTACTTCCTTGTGACCCCTCTCACTACTCGGCACCCCCAGCGTGGCACGCACGAGCCAGCAGTGGCCTTGGTCACTATAGGAATAAGTATAAGCAACAGCCTGTCTGCATACCAGTCCCAGAAAGTAAGTGTAAACATCAGGTGTTATCACTGCTAGTAGCAGGCACTGTCTACGAAAACATGCTGCTAACTTCAGAAAGTGCAGCCTTTTAGAAGAAACTAAAACTGAAAAGTAAAAATCACTAAATAGGACTGGGTTTTAGCTCAAACCCAGGACATCAAGTCACGTACACAAGGTATTTTGGTTTGTTTTTTACATTCAGAAAAACATCCGGCATTTCAGATTTGAGGGCTGGAACTCATTAAAAAATACTATTTTTTTCCCTATAGTAAACAAAATATTTTTACAAGAAATATCAAAATGTATTTACAAGACCTTCTATAGTTTGCAAAAATGTTGCAGTTTTGACAAATCAGTCCTAGATGTAATTTGTAGTCCAGGAATAAAGTTATTCCTTTATTTTTATAGCAACGACAAGCACTATGTTGTACAATGACATACTGCTGTCAGTGGGAAGAATGTGATCCCTCGTCAGGAATCACTAGACGAAGCACAGGGTCAGCATATAACTTCATTGATTTTACATAGGGCTGAGTCTGCCTTTCCTTTTGATTCAACTATATATTCATTTATATGAAACAGCCCATTCAGAGCTGAAAGCACTTTAAGAAAGATATGGCAGCAGTAAACAGCAAATGATCCCATCAGTTCAGCTGAATCTCATGTTATCCAACAGAATAACATGAGAACTTATTATTTCTTAACTGTTTTATCCCATTTGCAGTTCTTCTGCTGTAATCCAGATGACTTTCCATGAAGCAATGGAGCCATGTCAGTCTGAGACATACAGTTTCTATGGCATGTTGATGAGCAGGCTTTACAGAAGTAAAAAGGAGGCCTTCCAAATCGAAATATGTTCCTGTAACATCAGATGAGCACAAGTCCTTTGCTATATCAATGTCCCTGGAAGCAGTCACCAAAGGTAAAACTGCATTGGGAAGAAAACAGTTAAAAAACTTTGCATCATCCTCTAAGACAACATACAAACTGATGGTAGTTCAATTTTCTCACCCACAACTGCAAATTAAATAAATTATCTGGCCTCAAAATGGCTATAGTTCATTGATGGACAAGGTGCTTAAACTTCCTCAGCTGCATTTTTGTGGAGGCCCATGTTAATGCAAAGAAGTAACTACCCTAGCCTTAATGCACAGTCTCCACAGCTCCCATGGGGAAGGAGACAGACACATTAAAAATAAAAAGATGTACTGTACAGTAGAGTGGGGTGGGGAGGGAAAGGGAAGAAAATGATTCTGCAATTCCCAGAAATGGAGCTGATATCATGTTTGTCTTAGCTGTAAGCTCCAGGTCCATGTGCCTTCTGAACAGACTGGTGCGACACACAGCCACAGCATGAAGCTGCGACACACATTTTGTCTGGAGGACAGGTGGTAGTGTAAAATCCTGGGTTCCTTAAATACAAGAAAGTATTTGCATGCCTGATAATCTCTCTTAAAAGTAGTTTTATATTCACTTGGATACAGTCAAAATCTGAATTGAGCCTACCTGCATGGAAACCATTATATACCTGGTATTATGTAAAAGTAGCCTTTGATCAACATTAATTTAAGGTGAAAGAGTGGACCAAGTATAAGCTTTCACTCTAATACTTGTACAGTTACTGATTAGGGGTCATCTACACATATTCCCTGCTTGCAATACTGCTCAGGGAGGGGCAAGGGAACAGGACAGATTTCCTTATTACTTATTCATCCAATGTTTTTTCAGTAACTTCTGTGATGTCTGTGTATCTTTCCTTTAGGTTATTTCTGGAGAAGCAAAGGGCAGCCAGATAAGTGAGCTTCTGAGGTCACTTCTGAATCTTATCATTCCACCATAAGACCTGCATGAAGTTATTTTCAGTGGAAGATTCAAAATCTCAGATGACAAAGCAAAGAGCTGGTTCTCTTCAATGTTCAAACATTTGAGCTTTCCATAATTCTAAGGATCACCAGGCATTTACAGGCTATTCACAATACATCCTGCCTCGAGCAGTTATATAATATCCCAGCTCCCATTTGATGAATTAATAAACCAAGATGGCATGCATATATAAAATGCTATGTGTTTCTCACAGTGCACTTTACATTCTAGACACAATTGCATGTACAATACTTTTCAAATTGTAACTTAAATACCTGGGTTATCTAGAAAGACAGGGATGGCTGTATCTGAATGCATTAGACCTGTATACAGGGAACATCAGCATTAAGGGTAACAAAGAGTAACACAGTTCCATGTATGAATAATTCCTATTCTACAGGTTTTGTTGGATGTGTCCTCCAGAGCTACATTTTAATTCTTATCTCACCAACAATTCCCACTCCTCGAAAACAATCATACATGGCTTAGAAATACACTTTCTTTTTCCTTATGCAAATCAAATGTATGTGCACATATAGGGTCCAAATGAGAGAATGATCAAATTTTGCACAGGGATATTAGGTTTTCAGCTGTCACCAAGGTGTCTGCAGATAGCGACCGGCTCTACTCTGTCCACAGTTATTACAGGTATGCAATCATCATTTATTGTTTTTGTTTAAATAAGGCTCACATAGGACAGGATTTAGGAGGAAAGAGGGTATAGGGAATCTTCCCAATATATTTAGTGACACATTTAATATCCAAGTGTGGCCCAGAGTATTACGATGTACAGATCTGGCTTCATTTTATGTTTCTTATATATCTGATGTTCTTGATGTCACTAGGAATAGAGCTAATATCATTACAGGCAAAGTTCAGATACTAGAGATCCTCTAATAAAAACTGCTTACAATGAAAGACAAAAGAATGGTGGATTAGAAACACAAATGACAGAAAGTCATGGAATCAGAACAATTTAGACTGAAGGAGACCTCTGGAGGTCATCTAGACCAACTCTGTAGCTCAAATCATTTCTAACTGCTACACAGTGTGTAGGCATCTATGGTTTTTATGTAGTATGGGAAAGTGTGATGGCTCAGCCATCCAACACTGTGGTTCAGCTCTTACATGAGCTGAGGTGACCTCTAGAGGTATTCTCTCCACCCGGTGTGGATGTTGAGATGGGTATCTCAATTAAATATCTAAACCCACGAGGATGAAGCCAAGTCTCAGCATTCCAATATACTCTCAAAAGGAACTTTTGCTTCTGTACTCCAGAATCTCCACAGGATGGTAAATTTTTAATGTATTGATTAAGCTTTAAAATGCTACCTATTTTTACTGCTACACAAAAGCAGACAGTGGAGCTAAGAATGGAAGCCACAAGACCATTCTTTCTCAAAATGTATTCAGCTAGAATGTCTGTTTACTGAAAATGAGCCACAGTGGACTAATACATTTATGTAGTAAAGATTAAATACAGCAAGGTATTTTAGAAAGCATTACAATTCACTTTCAGTATTTCTGTCTCCCACTACTATAAGAAAGCCTTTTTTGTTTGTGTTAATTGCATAGCTAGAATGGAAATTATTGTATGATTAAAATGTAGCTAAAGACAGAAATCCTTGTTTGTGCTTATAAACACTGCAATCTTCTCAGTTAATAAAAAATATCTTATGCAGATGGAAGATGTCATAGAAAGTTGAGGGAAACCAAATTTCTTCAGTGATGTCAGTGTCTGAAGGTCATTAGGGATTTCTCTGATGAGGTTGTTCCAGAGCACCAGGACTTGTAAGGTTTTAATCTTAAACATCTGAGGAGGGAAGAGGATAATGACTGGAAAAAACAATGACTATCCATCACAAAGCATGTCACAGTTTTGTTAGAGGCATTCTGTATTTCTAGTATCAGCAAACTATGCTGGAAGAACTGGGAAAAAAATATTTTAAGATTAGCTAGTACGAGTACTGTATACCTAGATATAGCTAACTACTGTAAGCATTACTGCAGATACAGTGTGAGATACAATTGCCAGTCATTTACTGTATCACTTAAAACACTGATTGGGAATTGTGAAGTGGAGCTTCTAGTGCTGCTGGGTGCAGTATTTCCCTTTATAAGCCCTTGTGTCACATCCTAACTTTTGGAGACTAAATTCTCTATTTCTCTTAGGCCTTCTTGAAGAATGTTTTTGCTAAAACCATATGAAAGGAAATGAGAAAAAGAATTTGTTTGGTCGGCATTTTAAAAAGACCTGAAAAACCCAACTTGATAATATTTCCCACTTTTGAAAGGACAGTGTTTTCCAAACCCACAAAAGTAGTACTGAAAATGTTCAAAAAAGAGGTCTGACTATTAGAAGCACCTTCACTTCACTCCTCTGGCTTTTTAGGGTCTTACACAGTTGGCTGCGTACAGGTGTTGAGTCAGCAAGGCAGGGAGGGGGAGAATCACATTTTAGAAAAGTTTGAAAAATACTGTTTTAGCTCCTTAGGTCAAGAACCCTGTGCTCCTGAGGGAGACATATAAAGGTGAAGTTGCTCTGCGTGGGAGTTTGGACTAGATGACCTCCAGAGCTCCTTTCCAGCCTCCCTCTACAACTGTTAGTTGTTCAAGGACAGCCTTTACCAAGGTAAACTCAGCCCTGGGCCTCAACAGGGGACACCATGTAACCACGCGGCTACCACGGTATTGTGCAGCATGGCAGTGGGTGTGTTATCACAAGCTCGTGAAAAGAAGGAGCAGGAATATGTCCACAGTCCCCTCAAATGGACACGTCTGTCAGCACCATCAAGAATTTGTTTAAACTGCAGGTGCTTGAAAATGTGTTGTTAGCCCAAGTTCAGTAAAGTTCGTCTAGTTTTTAGTGGCTACTCACTCCTAGTGATTCTGTTTAAACTAAGCCTGCTCTAATTTAGATTTTCCCGGTAACTGCAGGTGTTTAGCTGCTGCAGAGCATGTCTGTATACCTTAAGTGAGCTGGCCAGACTGAGACCACTGGGAATTGTCACTATGAGTTGCTCAGTTCTGTGGGAAGACTGTGATTATGAGACATGAAGACATGCAAGCAGACAGGAGCCTGGGAGGGCAGCTGTGAAGACTTCCGTGACTCTTCCCTTGGTTATTAATAAATTCCAAATAACCAAAATGGTAAATAAGCTGAACATAGTAAATTATTATTTTTAATTTCTTTGAAGTATCTGTGCTATGCAATTTACCTCACTAATTAAATTGTGACTCTTGGGAAGTATTTCTTATACCTAAACTGTAAAATTCAATCTTATGTCATTTTAGCAAAGTAATGGATAATATGCAACACATACCTCTGTAGGAAAGAAGAGTAAATTATTGAATGACAAGTTAAGGTAGTCTAAGGTATCCATTAAAGAAGTCAGGTCTGGAAGGTGAAAAAAGCCAGGCCTAAATGATACATAAAATATGGATCAGCTGCAAAAAGAAAACTCTCAGCTTTTTCATTGAAATCCAAAAAAGTAACATACTTAAGAACAATTCCTCAGAGCTCACAGATCTATCATGAAACAAGGCCAGAAATACACAGTTTGATTCCCCTGTGGATGGAGTCTGCTTAAGAAACATTGAAGATATGCCTGAAGGCCATATTAGCATCTCAAAGCCCAGCTCATCTTGCCCCTTGCCACAGAATCCTTCATTGTCATTCCTACTCTCTTCCATCAAATCCAAATAACCTGTTGTCTTTTTGAAGGTGGACACAGTCCAGAATATGGACTTTCTGCTCAAGGAGCAATCCCTGGCCACAAGTTAAGAGGTGCAGAGCAGCGTGTATGCACACTGATGGCTTACCTGCCTGAGACTAGACTGCACAGCACTGGGCCATGGTATCATCTCTGCTTTCATGCATAATTATTATTTTGCAAGGTAGATTATTTTTTTTTCAGATTGCAGAGCCTGAAATAAAGTGAGGACACTCCCTGAAGGCTATCACACTGGTGTCTTTGAAGTGCGTACAACAGAATGCAGGAGGGCAGAGGGTGACAAGCCGTAAATAATTCAATTAATATGGAAAAGGGAAGAAAATCATGTGCAGTCTTGTCCATACTGCTTACTGCGTTGAGGCCCTGCAATGAACCGCAGCACTGCAGGGGAGTACTGTTGTAGGGGAAGCTGTTTACTCACACCAAGAAAACCTATGGATGAATGAATGAATGTTTTTGCAGTGCAGATAATGGGGGAACTAACATGTAACAGAGTACAGACACTGACACACAAGCTCTACACCTGTAATCACCGAAAGCAGCAAGGTCTTCTCTATTGTCAGTGTCCTGGTTCAAGCTTTCCTAACTGTGCAGTGAGCTAAGTGGCCCAAATCTGCCGTGACCTCTAAGCTCTGTCATTTTTGGCTTGCATTTGTTTTTTATCCCACTCTCTCATGTTGTTCAAACTGTATTAGACTTCCTTTTGTAATCTTCCTAAGGAATGCTGGAAATATTAGCTCAGACAGCCTTGTCAAGTTCTGGACTGTACTCATCCTCCAGAGGGGATCCAAACCTCCCTAACATGCAACCTAAAACATCTCCAGATGAAACTCTCTTTCATGTTGTTGCTCCTTTATTAAACTCTTTCTTTAATTTTAAAAGTTCACACATTTTTTAACACGAATTCTGCTAGGAGAACACTGCTTCTGCATTATTATGACTCCTCTGGAAAGTATACAGTTTCTGTTACATATGCCATCTCAAACTTCATAGCTGCTGAGATAATATTTAACCATTATCACATATAATCTCAGAGACAATTTAACATATATAATCTGGCATCCAGTTCCTTGTAAACTAGACTAAATTAATAATTTCCATGACAGATACACAACAAAGTACATCTATACAACATACACTACCTAATAAATTGCCTGTAGTTATATCCAATCTAAGAGTTCCGATACAATATGATAAATCTAAGGGCTATAATAAGCAGATACATGAATGTAAATAATTAGGATTATTATAATGAAAGAGAATTTATATACTGCATTGGAGTCCAGAATTTTCTTAGATTCCTCAAATCTGTTTTGCAAGAAAAACAATGTTTCAGTGCTGAAGATTTCCCAGGGTTACAGCAGATGACTGTATTTAAAAAGCATTGCCCATATTTCATTAAAATTAAAAAACAAAATGAAAAATCTTCTGGATGTAAACAAAAATCTACATGTAGTTCTAAAAATGAAAAATATTTCCAGCAAAAACGAAAATCCATTGCAGATGTTACCACTGGTAGCTGTGAAACGTTCAGAAGAACATGCCATAAACAAGACGAGCTGAGATATTTGAAGGATTTTGTCATGTAGCTCAAATTTGTTGTTGATGAATTGTTTCAAACTGCATAATTCACGAGCAACAGATAAGAGCTCTCAACAGTCTGTTCCTCATCAGGAACAAAGTTCAATAATTTAGCAGACAGCTGCAAAAATTCCTTATGACTTTAAATAACTGCCTTTGAGGATATAGAAGCAAAACCAGAAGCACTTTGCCTTCTAAGCAATATGATAATCCCAAGAACAAATATCTTGGCGTTTTCTGAGTTGTATGACTTGTGGTGGCTCTGCTTCACATGCAAGCCCTTCCCTTCTTCAATTTCTGTTCTTAAGGGCATGAATGGTCAGAGTCTCTGAAACAGCCGCTGAACTGTGGAAATCTGTCTTGTTTTGGCTGAGAGCAGATGGTGGCATTGGGATTCCTCGGTGGGCCCCGGCAGGAAGGCTGGCAGTCAGGACATCTGGAGAAGAGGCGCATTTCTGGCCTTCCTCCCCTCTCCAGAGAGTGCTCTGGAGGCAGCAGCTTCTGGGCCCTGTGTACAAGGGGAAGTCTGGCTCTTCAGTCACATCACCTGTTCAGACACATCTTTCCTTGCTTCCTTCAAGGACAAGGCAGTAGGCTGAATCCTTTGGTCTTATTCTGCTGACCAGATCATAAAATCTTAAAAGCAGGGCAAATTTAAGATGGTAGGTTTTTTAGGAACGGTAAACTACAGTCATACATTACTTAAAGTACTGCTTTTCCTGGAGTTTGTAATTACATCTTCAAGCACAAAAGCAAGTCTTAACTGTTCAGTTGCATGAAAACCCATCTTCATATCTAAAACATTTCTAAGATGCTGAAAAATATTTCATTCCCAAAAGAAAGTAATGCCAATAAGATTTAGGATTGTTTTGTACTGAACAAATGAAAATGTCTGGATGACTTAGGAAGATATTATTATGATTTAATCTTTTCATGAATCTACACTTCTGTTTTAATAGATAAACAGTCACTTCAAAGGCAATGTGTCTAAGACAAATAAAAACTTTTTGCAAAATAGAAATGAAGACACTTAAAGGAAAATGGAAAGTGTTGACTACTTCTATAATTCAATTTAACTGGAAAATTTTGGGCCAATTTTTAGTTCTCGCAAAGAAGTGTTCAGAACACCGTAACGCTGACTCTGAAATGCGGTTCCCCTCCAGTTTTCAGTTTTCTACTGATATTTGGATGACTCTGCCAATTACTTTACACATGACTCTCAAATTTCATTACATGCAGATCTTCACTGCTGTATAGCAGAGCAGCACACAGTGACACAGACTTCTGATGTTTCTGGACAGAGAAGATTTTCAGGAACAGAACCCCAACTTCAGCACAGCACCAGGTCCCTCAGTTCTCCCAGAGACAAAAAAAGGCAATATGACAAATCTTTATTTCCCTTATTGAAAGCCTTAGCAAAACTGCAGGGTTCATGGCATTTAGATGCTGCATAAAGTTACGAGATGCCTCTGCTGTGTAATAAGGTGTCACAGTCTTCAGCAGTGGGGAAACTAGGGATAACTGAAGTCAGTGTGCTCTAGAAGAGGAGGCAGCACAGCCCTGCAAACCTGACCTGTTCCCCTGCATGTAGCTGAATCTCACTGCGTGGGTGTGTGAGCCCACTCAAGGCCAGCCCAGAGCAATGTGCAGCATGCAAAAGGTGAATAGGCCCTCATAAGGTTGAGACAATGCTGTGATATTTAAGTACTTTTAAGTATTTTAAAATAATGTAAGTAACTTGCCTCAAAAGACGAATGGATGCAGCACAGGAAAGCAGATTTTACCAGTGATGACCATGAATCAAGAATCTTTTTCATATGTGGCAAAGCCTGATTGTCTACTAAAACCAGCTCGACTAGTCTTTACCCTCTCAAAAAATCAGCAAAGTCATAGTAGTGTTAGCAAATAGGTCTCTTAAAAAAAGTAGGCAAAGTGTGTAGAAGTTGAATAAAATGAGGAGGGGTCATTTGAGGATCTTAGCTGGTAAAGTGGGGAGTAGCTCCATTGATTTGGATGCTTTGGAGATTGTTTATACAGCTGAGGAATTGATATGCTAAACACTTTCCAGCAAAGAGAAAAAAGATCTATAAATATTTCCTTCTACACCCGCATAAGGATATTGCTGGCAAGATCATGAAACATCAATAATTGTTTTTTATAGTACCCGGGAAAAGAACTGCCAGCACTGTTTGCTTGTGATGACGCTTTTGGTACTTCCATCTCTGCCATCTCTAGTTTCCATTTTGTTCACGTTTTTAGAAATAGATGATTAAGTGACATAATCTTTTTGATACGATAATTAAACTTTTTGTGTATATGATACCAAAGAACCTCAAAATAAATAGGTATCAGACAAAATTTGTACCATATGCTAGGATAACATGGGAAATTTCTTATCACAGCTTCCAAACACAGCCATACCGCAGCTAATTTACTGTGAACACTGACATTTCAGCAGGTTTTCTAGATCATAGAACTGGAATGGGAACAATAGTAGCAATTAATTCAAGGTCATGGAAGAAGGAATGGAATATTTATAGCTAATTTACACAAAGCATTTAAGATTGAGGTTCATTTAAAGCAGAATTAATCCAGCTAGAATTATTCCCAAAATGCGTAATCAATTATGCCTGATCCACCCTTTCACTAGCAGTATTTATTCTGAGATATTAAAGCCCATACTTGAAATCCACTATTTATCTTCAAGGAGGAGCTTGCTTATCCAGGCAACAACTCCTATTCCAGCAGAAGTCTGCAGCAGACACTTGGGTGAAGCCTACAAACCATTTATATGAAGATGGCTTAGAAAACCATTTCTTCATGACAGCTGCCAGGGATTTGTGTCCTCCATGAAGGGAGAAACGTAAATTCTTGTAGAGGATCCCACATGGGAATTTGGGTGAAGCTTCCTCTGGCTTGTCCAGCTAGGACACTAAACTGCTGGTTCAAACCCAACAAGGGACAAAGTTTAGAACAGCAGGCAAATTCCCAGAACCCATGAAATATTACATCTCTGGTTCCTTACCAAAAGCAAGAGGCACCTTCTCTTATTTTCTGCATTGGACAACACTTTGTACGGTGCTGACATAACTTGGGTTGAATTACACTTTGGCAATAGGTACAGTGCTGAATGACCACCATGAAAATTATGCAGGATGCAACAGAAAGAAAATAAGGCACAGTAAAAGTACAGAGGAAATGGCAAAAGAAGGTGAGACAAAAGATAAGAATAAACAATGAAGAATTTAAGGCAAGGGAATTATAGAAGAAATGCATATAAATCGGTTATCCTTACAGTTACTCTAATGTTAGCAAAATAGTTTAAAATCATTCTAAGCAGTTCTTTTTCATGCAGTGGTACAATAAGAAATTTAAGATATTTTTTTCTGTGGATGAGATTACAGAGTCAAAAAGATACTCTGAATGAAAGCTGCTATTGACTATTAAACACAGCAATAGGATTAATGCATCTTTAAAGGATATACCTGAAGGCTAAGAGCATGAAGCAACATAGTACTTCCACTTAGGACCTAGACATCAGGTTTTCTTCATCTTGCTTGCTTTCTGTAAAATGGAAATTAGTTTCCCAAGCATCCTCCACAATATTGCCATCAGAGGCACCATTAGAGTCTATGATATTAAAAAAGGATGTCAAGCACTATAGAACTTCTTATGGGAAAGCAAACATTCAAAAATAAAGACTGAACGAGAAGTGTTCTGCAAACCTCCTACATGTAAACCTTGAGATCCTTTGTTGCCATATGCAGACAAAGCTCTTACACAGTGATCAATTAACTCAGGAATATCTGTATAAAGATACAAAGACTGCAGGTTCTTTACAAACACTTCCTTTCTTTTTCCTTTAATGGGAGAAGAATGAGTCCTCATGTACAGAAAAATGAAGCATGAGAGTAGAATTGGATTATGGCCTACAGTAATGGCAGTAGTTTGCCTTCCTCCATAGCCACCATTTGTTACAGGCTCAAAGTTACAGGGGCTGCAGGCTTCTCACTGGACTGGAGTGTACTCAGCCTGAAAGAGTTTAGACATGCCATCCTTCATTGGCATTTCAACGTCAAATCAAGATTGCAGATGAATTTGTACATTATAATTCCACTGTTTCACCAATGCAACAGGATGTAGTGGTTGTAGTCCTCCAGAGTTTGTAAGTGGCACGCTGCACTTCTGAGAATCTCACTTTCCATAATGTCATTTTACAGAATCACAGAATCTCTTTGGTTGGAAGAGACTTTTAAGATAAACATTTTATGACTGTCAACCCATGTTATCCATCTAGTTTCTCTCTCCTAATGTGACATATACTTCTTGATCTTGCCTGTAAAGGGTCTTTCTTCTCTTTCAGGTTCAGGTAGCTTTAAGTAATGTATAATACACAATTCTTCTTTCTTTTCCTCTTGCAAAAGTTCTGGTAAACCAGATCTTCTCTTCCAAGGCCGATTCTAGAGAAGAGCAAAATAATAGTGGAAGGCATGTACAAGAACTCTATTTTATATATATAAAAACACATATGGCTCAGAAATTTAATTATGCAAAAGTCCTACATATTATTCAAATACAATATGAAAGTCCTTAAAAATAAGAGATTAATGTTAAAGCTTCTATAGCTTTAAGAACGATGTAGAATCATAAAATAATTCATACTGGAAGGGACCCCTGAAGAAGAAATCATTTGATCCAACTCCCTGCTCAAAGCAGGCCTAGATCAGGTTCTCAGGGTTGCTGACTCCGGAATGTCTCCAAGGATGGAAACGCACAAATCTATTAACAACCTGTGCCAGTGTTTAACCAGTCTCAACTGAAAAGAGTTTTTCTTTGTATCTACCCAAAGTTTCCAACTTTCCAACTTGAGTCAGTTGCCTCTTCTGTCATTCTAAGAAGAGTTTGACTCTAGCTGAAGACAGCAGTAGTATCTCCCTTTGAGCTTCTCCTCTTAAGGCTGAAGAAACCCAGCTCTTTCAGTCTCTCCTTACATGACACACGCTGTAGCCTCCTGACCATAGAATTGTTCAGGTTGGAAAAGACTTTAAGATGATCAAGTCCAACACTGAGATCATCTTGGTGGGCCTCTGCCAGAATGTGTCAGTGTCCATCGCATACCGGAGAGCCCCAAACTAGACACAGCACTCCAGACTGTGATTTTACAAGTTTTGATTACTGGGTTATAATAATTTCCCCTGACCTACTGGCTATGCCATTGTTAATACAGGCAGCACGTGGTTGCTTTTCTTTACCACAGGGGCATGATGGTGGCTTATGTTCAACCTCTTATTCATCAGGACCCCTGGTTCTTCTCTGCAAAGCCACTTTCAAGCCAGCTGGCCCCAGCCTGGTGCATGAAGGGTAATTATATCCCAGGAAATCTGAGCTTAAGATTTTGTAGTTTATCACTGTATTTTTGGGTGTACATGGCAAGATTTTGGCAGCAGGGAGCTGCAGGTGTGAGAAGAGGCCAGAAGCAGTTCCCATGTTGAACATAACTTATTCCAGATGGCTCCAACAGACCCACCACAGGGCATGGCCGAGACTGTCAGCCAAGATTTTTGCAGTTTGGAGTAAACATATTTTAGAAAGGGCAAAACACTGTACAGCAGCTGTGACAGAGAGGAATGAGAAAAATCTGGGAGAAACAACCCTGCAGACATGAGGGTCAGGTAGGAGGTGCTCCAGGTGCTGGAGCAGAGATTCCCCTGCAGACCATGAAAAAACTTATGGTGAGGCAGGCCATCCCCCTGCAGCCCACGGAGATCCACATCGAAGCGGATATCCCCCTGCATCCCATGGAGAGCCAGCGCAGAAGCAGGTTTTCTGGCAGGACCTGTGGCCCATAGGCGACCCACGATGGAGCAGTTCTTGAAAGACTGTATCCCATGGACAGGACCCTCCTCTGGAACAGGGGAAGAGTGTGAGAAAGGAGCAGCAGAGATGAAGTGTTATGGACTAACCCTAACCCCCATTCCCCATTCTTTGGAGGACGCCATTTGTGACTAAGGCATTTGTCTTCCAAAGCTACCGCTATGAATACTGAGGCCCTGCTTACCAGGAAGTGGCTGGGCATCACCTGCTGATGGGAAGTAGTGAATAAATCTCCTCTTTTTGCTTTGCTTCTGTCTGCAGCCTTTGCTTTTCTCATTAAACCACCTTCATCTCAACCTGTGAGGATGACAATCTTATTTTCTCCATCTCTCCTGTTGAGGAAGGGGAGTGAGAGCGTGGCTGTTTGGGGTGGGTCTGGCAGCCAGACAAGGTCAACCCACCACAATCACAGAATCACAGAATCACAGAATCACAGAATGTTAGGGGTTGCAAGCGACCTTGAAAGATCATCTAGTCCTGCCAGAGCAGGATCACCTAGAGTAGACTACACTGGAACATGTCCAGGTGGGTTTTGAATGTCGCCAGAGAAGGAGACTCCACAACTTCTCTGGGCAGCCATCATAAAATGGTTCATGCTGTAATGCAGATATTATGAAACAGTTTCACAAAAAAAACATTTTCCATTTCAGGAACTTAGATTAAATAATAATAGGTCTGACCAGTGGTGAACAAATATATAACTTAACAGCTGTGTACACTTGTCTTGGGTTACAATATGTAACCAA